>NC_057802.1:174336847-174346992 GCF_018294505.1 Triticum aestivum | reverse complement strand
TGAGGTGACCAACCGATGGCGACGCGCGGGGCGGCCAAGTGGTTATGAGGTGACCAACCTATGGCGACGCGCGGGGCGGCCGAGTGGTTATGAGGTGTCCAACCGAGTGGCGACGCGTGGGGCGGCCAAGTGGTTATGAGGTGACCAACCTATGGCGACTGATGTCTACTACGCAACCTTCTTCTTGTAGACTTTGTTGGGCCTCCAAGTGCAGAGGTTTGTAGGACAGTAGCAAATTTCCCTCAAGTGGATGACCTAAGGTTTATCAATCCGTGGGAGGTGTAGGATGAAGATGGTCTCTCTCAAACAACCATGTAACCAAATAACAAAGAGTCTCTTCTGTCCCCAACACACCCAATACAATGGTAAACTGTATAGGTGCACTAGTTCGGCGAAAAGATGGTGATACAAGTGCAATATGGATGGTAGATATAGGTTTTTGCAATCTGAAAATATAAAAACAGCAAGGTAGCAAGTGGTAAAAGTGAGCGTAAACGGTATTGCAATGCGTTGAAACAAGGCCTAGGGTTCATACTTTCACTAGTGCAAGTTCTCTCAACAATAATAACATAATTGGATCATATAACTATCCCTCAACATGCAACAAAGAGTCACTCAGAAGTCACTAATAGCGGAGAACAAACGAAGAGATTATGTTAGGGTACGAAACCACCTCAAAGTTATTCTTTCTGATCGATCTATTCAAGAGTCCATAGTAAAATAGCACGAAGCTATTCTTTCCGTTCGATCTATCATAGAGTTCATACTAGAATAACACCTTCAGACACAAATCAACCAAAACCCTAATGTCACCTAGATACTCCAATGTCACCTCAAGTATCCGTGGGTATGATTATACGATATGCATCACATAATCTCAGATTCATCTATTCAACCAACACAAAGAACTTCAAAGAGTGCCCCAAGGTTTCTACCGGATAGGCAAGACGAAAACGTGTGTCAACCCCTATGCATAAGTTCACGAAGTCACGGAACCCGCAAGTTGATCACCAAAACATACATCAACTGAATCACGTGAATATCCCATTGTCACCACAGATAAGCACATGCAAGACATACATCAAGTGTTCTCAAATCCTTAAAGACTCAATCCGATAAGATAATTTCAAAGGGAAAACTCAATCCATTACAAGAGAGTAGAGGCGGGAAAACATCATAAGAACCAACTATAATAGCAAAGCTCGCGATACATCAAGATCGTGCCAAATCAAGAACACGAGAGAGAGAGAGATCAAACACATAGCTACTGGTACATACCCTCAGCCCCGAGGGTGAACTACTCCCTCCTCGTCATGGAGAGCGCCGAGATGATGAAGATGGCCACCGGTGAGGGATCCCCCCCTCCGGCAGGGTGCCGGAAAAGGGTCCCGATTGGTTTTTGGTGGCTACAGAGGCTTGCGGCGGCGGAACTCCCGATCTATTGTGTTTTTCGATGTTTTAGGGTATATGGACATATATAGGCGAAAGAAGTCGGTCAGGGGAGCCACGAGGGGCCCACGAGGGTGGGGGACGCGCCCAGTGGGGGTAGGGCACGCCTCCCTGCCTCGTGGCTTCCTCGAAGCTTCCCTAACGTCTACTCCAAGTCTCCTGGATTGCTTCCATTCCAAAAATAACTCTCCCAAAGGTTTCATTCCATTTGGACTCCGTTTGATATTCCTTTTATTCAGAACACTGAAATAGGCAAGAAAACACCAATTTGGGCTGGGCCTCCGGTTAATAGGTTAGTCCCAAAAATAATATAAAAGTGTTTAGTAAAGCCCATAAACATCTAAAACGGGTAATATAATAGCATGGAGCAATCAAAAATTATAGATACGTTGGAGACGTATCAGCATCCCCAAGCTTAATTCCTGCTCGTCCTCGAGTAGGTAAATGATAAAAGCAGAATTTTTGATGTGGAATGCTACCTAACAATAATTCTCAATGTAATTTTCTTTATTGTGGCAAGAATATTCACATCCATAAGATTCAATATAAAAGTTTAATATTGACATGAAAACAATAATACTTCAAGCATACTAACAAAGCAATCATGTCTTCTCAAAATAACATGGCCAAAGCAAGCTATCCCTACAAAATCATATAGTCTGGCTATGCTCTATCTTCATCACACAAAATATTTAAATCATGCACAACCCCGATGACAAGCCAAGCAATTGTTTCATACTTTGGATGTTCTCAAACTTTTTCAATCTTCACGCAATACATGAGCGTGAGCCATGGACATAGCACTATAGGTGGAATAGAATGGTGGTTTTGGAGAAGACAAAAAGGAGACGATAGTCTCACATCAACTAGGCGTATCAACGGGCTATGGAGATTCCCATCAATAGATACCAATGTGAGTGAGTAGGGATTGCCATGCAACGGATGCACTAGAGCTATAAGTGTATGAAAGCTCAAAAAGAAACTAAGTGGGTGTGCATCCAACTTGCTTGCTCACGAAGACCTAGGGCAATTTGAGGAAGCCCATCATTGGAATATACAAGCCAAGTTCTATAATGAAAGATTCCCACTAGTATATGAAAGTGACAACATAAGAGACTCTCTATCATGAAGATTATGGTGCTACTTTGAAGCACAAGTGTGGTAAAAGGATAGTAGCATTGTCCCTTCTCTCTTTTTCTCTCATTTTTTTTATTTGGGCCCTTTCTCTTTTTTTTATGGCCTCTTTTTTTTTAGTCCGGAGTCTCATCCCGACTTTTGGGGGAATCATAGTCTCCATCATCCTTTCCTCACTGGGACAATGCTCTAATAAAGATGATCATCACACTTTTATTTACTTACAACTCAAGAATTACAACTCGATACTTAGAACAAAATATGACTCTATATGAATGCCTCCGGTGGTGTACCGGGATGTCCAATGACTCATGAGTGACATGTATGAAAGAATTATGAACAGTGGCTTTGCCACAAATACAATGTCAACTACATGATCATGCAAAGCAATATGACAATGATGGAGCATGTCATAATAAACGGAACGGTGGAAAGTTGCATGGCAATATATCTCGGAATGGCTATGGAAATGCCATGATAGGTAGGTATGGTGGCTGTTTTGAGGAAGGTATATGGTGGGTGTATGATACCGGCGAAAGTTGCGCGGCACAAGAGAGGCTAGTAATGGTGGAAGGGTGAGAGTGCGTATAATCCATGGACTCAACATTAGTCATAAAGAACTCACATACTTATTGCAAAAATCTATTGGTTATTGTAACAAAGTACTACGCGCATGCTCCTAGGGGGATAGATTGGTAGGAAAAGACCATCGCTCGTCCCCGACCGCCACTCATAAGGAAGACAATCAATAAATAAATCATGCTCCGACTTCATCACATAACGGTTCACCATACGTGCATGCTACGAGAATCACAAACTTTAACACAAGTATTTCCCAAATTCACAACTAATCCACTAGCATGACTCTAAAACACCATCTTCATATCTCAAAACAATCATCAAGTATCAAACTTCTCATAGTATTCAATGCACTTTATATGGAAGTTTTTATTATACCCATCTTGGATGCCCATCATATTAGGACTAATTCATAACCAAAGCAAATTACCATGCTGTTTAGGACTCTCAAAATAATATAAGTGAAGCACGAGAGTTCATCTATTTCTTCAAAATAAAACCACTGCCGTGCTCTAAAAGGATGTAAGTGAAGCACTAGAGCAAATGACAAACTACTCCGAAAGATATAAGTGAAGATCAAAGAGTAGTTGAATAATTATGTAACTATGTGAAGACTATTTAACATTTAAGAATTTCAGATCTTGGTATTTTATTCAAACAGCAAGCAAAACAAAACAAAATGACGCTCCAAGCAAAACACATATCATGTGGTGAATAAAAATATAGCTCCAGGTAAAGTTACCGATGAACGAAGACGAAAGAGGGGATGCCTTCCGGGGCGTCCCCAAGCTTAGGCTCTTGGTTGTCCTTGAATATTACCTTGGGGTGCCTTGGGCATCCCCAAGCTTAGGCTCTTGCCACTCCTTATTCCATAGTCCATCGAATCTTTCCCAAAACTTGAAAACTTCACAACACAAAACTCAACAGAAAACTCGTAAGCTCCGTTAGTATAAGAAAATAAATCACCACTTAGGTACTGTTGTGAACTCATTATAAATTCATATTGGTGTAATATCTACTGTATTCCAACTTCTCTATGGTTCATACTCTCCGATACTACTCATAGATTCATCAAAATAAGCAAACAACACATAGAAAACAGAATCTGTCAAAAACAGAACAGTCTGTAGTAATCTGTATCAAACGTATACTTCTGGAACTCCAAAAATTCTGAAATAAATTGGTGTACCTGAGGAATTTTTCTATTAATCATCTGCAAAAATAATCAACCTAAAAGCACTCTCCAGTAAACAATGGCAGCTAATCTCGTGAGCGCTAAAGTTTCTGTTTTTTACAGCAAGATCATAAAGACTTCACCCAAGTCTTCCCAAAGGTTCTACTTGGCACAGACACTAATTAAAACATAAAACCACATCTAACCAGAGGCTATATGAATTATTTATTACTAAACAGAAGCAAAAGCAAAGAACAAAAATAAAATTGGGTTGCCTCCCAACAAGCGCTAACGTTTAACGCCCCTAGCTAGGCATGATGATTTCAATGATGCTCACATAAAAGATAAGAATTGAAACATAAAGAGAGCATCATTAAACACATGGCAAGAACATTTAAGTATAACCCGCTTCCTATGCATAGGGATTTTGTGAGCAAACAACTTATGGGAACAATAATCAACTAGCATAGGAAGGCAAAACAAGCATAACTTCAAAACTTTAAGCACATAGAGAGGAAACTTGATATTATTGCAATTCCTACAAGCATATGTTCCTCCCTCATAATAATTTTCAGTGGAATCATGAATGAATTCAACAATATAACCATCACATAAAGCATTCTTTTCATGATCTACTTGCATAGAAATTTTACTACTCTCCACATAAGCAAATTTATTCTCATTCGGAATAGTGGGAGTATCGTAAGAGACTTGAATACTATCAATTGTTTCCACATTAAAAGAGTAATGTTCAGAAAAAGGGTAATCATAATCATGACAAGTTTTGATACAATCATAAATACTTTTTATAGCATAAGTGTCATCACAATAATCATTATAAATATGAGGCATGCTATCATAATAATAAATTTGCTCATCAAAACTTGGGAGGCTAAATATATCATCTTCATAAATCATAGCATCCCCAAGCTTGGGACAAACATTAATTGCAGCAAATATATTCTCAAACATGTCATTCTCATCAAACATAGCATCCCAAAGCTTGGGCCTTTTCATATCATAAGCATAATCACTCTCATCATTAATAGTATGGATAGCACCAATAGTGTAGCAATTATCATCATCACAATGAGTAATAGGAGCAACATCATTTGGGAGGGATACCTTTCTACCTTTGCTTCTCCGTCTTTTATTTTTCTTCTTCACATCATGTGTGGGTTTAACCCTCTTTTTTGAGCTCCTTATTAATGAGATTGGTTGAATAGAAGGCTCCTCCTCGTTACCTTATTCATCATAAGAAATAATAGGAGGATATTGGGAAGCCTCTTCCTTTCATTAGTATTCTCTTCATCTTCTATTTCTTTCTTGTCTTTATGTAATTGGCAATATAAGGATTTTCAATGCAATTCACCGCACAATACATAAAATTTTCTTCTAGATCAAAATCAAGAACTTTATCAAGGACAAATTCTGGATGATCCTTAGTTATACGTTTCATTTCTTCATAACCCAAAAGCAAACTAAGTTCATTATGATGTGCAAGGGAAATCAAGTCATCACAATTTTGGGACACGATACGATCATGAAACAATTTGCATTGGGTATTGAAATGATCACGCTCATTGCAAAGTTCTAAGGACGGCAAAGAAAGTTTAAATTTTCAGCACAAACATCTAGCCTTTCTTGCAACCATTTGGTTTCTAAATACTTATGCCTCTTGCGAAATCTATCTTCCCTATTTTGTGTGTACTTGCAAACTCTATGCACTCCACAAGAATTGACATGCTTATAAGAGACATTTTCATCATAACTAGTGCAATCATCATTAGTACCATGGATATTCAAAGAGTTCATACTAACAACATTGCAATCATGCTCATCATTCAAAGATTTAGTGCCAAACATTTTATAGACTTCTTCTTCTAGCACTTGAGCGCAATTTTCCTTTCCATCATTCTCAGGAAAGATATTAAAAAGATGAAGCGTATGAGGCAAACTCAATTCCATTTTTTAGTAGTTTTCTTTTATAAACTAAACTAGTGATAAAACAAGAAACTAAAAGATTCGATTGCAAGATCTAAAGATATACCTTCAAGCACTCACCTCCCTGGAACGGCGCGAGAAAAGAGCTTGATGTCTACTACGCAACCTTCTTCTTTTAGACGTTGTTGGGCCTCCAAGTGCAGAGGTTTGTAGGACAGTAGCAAATTTCCCTCAAGTGGATGACCTAAGGTTTATCAATCCGTGGGAGGTGTAGGATGAAGATGGTCTCTCTCAAACAACCCTGCAACCAAATAACAAAGAGTCTCTTGTGTCCCCAACACACCCAATACAATGGTAAATTGTATAGGTGCACTAGTTCGGCGAAGAGATAGTGATACAAGTGTAATATGGATGGTAGATATAGGTTTTTGTAATCTGAAAATATAAAAACAGCAAGGTAGCAAGTGGTAAAAGTGAGCGTAAACGGTATTGCAATGCGTTCAAACAAGGCCTAGGGTTCATACTTTCACTAGTGCAAGTTCTCTCAACAATAATAACATAATTGGATCATATAACTATCCCTCAACATGCAACAAAGAGTCACTCAGAAGTCACTAATAGCGGAGAACAACGAAGAGATTATGGTAGGGTACGAAACCACCTCAAGGTTATTCTTTCTGATCGATCTATTCAAGAGCCCATAGTAAAATAGCACGAAGCTATTCTTTCCGTTCGATCTATCATAGAGTTCGTACTAGAATAACACCTTCAGACACAAATCAACCAAAACCCTAATGTCACCTAGATACTCCAATGTCACCTCAAGTATCCGTGGGTATGATTATACGATATGCATCACATAATCTCAGATTCATCTATTCAACCAACACAAAGAACTTCAAAGAGTGCCCCAAGGTTTCTACCGGACAGGCAAGACGAAAACGTGTGCCAACCCCTATGCATAAGTTCACGAAGTCACGGAACCCGCAAGTTGATCACCAAAACATACATCAACTGAATCACGTGAATATCCCATTGTCACCACAGATAAGCACATGCAAGACATACATCAAGTGTTCTCAAATCCTTAAAGACTCAATCCGATAAGATAACTTCAAAGGGAAAACTCAATCCATTACAAGAGAGTAGAGGGGGGAAAACATCATAAGAACCAACTATAATAGCAAAGCTCACGATACATCAAGATCGTGCCAAATCAAGAACACGAGAGAGAGAGAGAGAGATCAAACACATAGCTACTGGTACATACCCTCAGCCCCGAGGGTGAACTACTCCCTCCTCGTCATGGAGAGCGCCGGGATGATGAAGATGGCCACCGGTGAGGGATCCCCCCCTCCGACAGGGTGCCGGAACAGGGTCCCGATTGGTTTTTGGTGGCTACAGAGGCTTGCGGCGACGGAACTCCCGATCTATTGTGTTTTTCTATGTTTTTAGGGTATATGGACATATATAGGCGAAAGAAGTCGGTCAGAGGAGCCACGAGGAGCCCAGGAGGGTGGGGGCTCGCCCAGGGGGTAGGGCGCGCCTCCCTGCCTCGTGGCTTCCTTGAAGCTTCCCTGACGTCTACTCCAAGTCTCTTGGATTTCTTCCGTTCCAAAAATAACTCTCCCGAAGGTTTCATTCCGTTTGGACTCTGTTTGATATTCCTTTTCTTTGAAACACTGAAATAGGCAAGAAAACAGCAATTTGGGCTGGGCCTCCGGTTAATAGGTTAGTCCCAAAAATAATATAAAAGTGTTCAATAAAGCCCATAAACATCCAAAACGGGTAATATAATAGCATGGAACAATCAAAAATTATAGATACGTTGGAGACGTATCAGCGACGCGCGGGGCGGCCGAGTGGTTATGAGGTGACCAACCGAGTGGCGACGCGCGGGGCGGCCGAGTGGTGATGGGGTGACCAACCGATGGCGACACGCGGGCCGGCCGAGTGGTTATGAGCTGACCAACCTATGGGACGCACGGGGCGGCCGAGTGGTTATGAGGTGACCAACCGAGTGGCGACGCTGTTGGAAATATGCCCTAGAGGCAATAATAAAATGGTTATTATTGTATTTCCTTGTTCATGATAATTGTCTATTGTTCATGCTATAATTGTATTGACTGGAAACCGTAATACATGTGTGAATACATAGACCACAACATGTCCCTAGTGAGCCTCTAGTTGACTAGCTCGTTGATCAATAGATGGTTATGGTTTCCTGACCATGGACATTAGATGTCATTGATAACGGGATCACATCATTAGGAGAATGATGTGATGCACAAGACCCAATCCTAAGCATAGCACAAGATCGTGTAGTTCATTTGCTAGAAGCTTTTCTAATGTCAAGTATCATTTCCTTAGACCATGAGATTGTGCAACTCCCGGATACCGTAGTAATGCTTTGGGTGTACCAAACGTCACAACGTAACTGGGTGGCTATAAAGGTGCACTACAGGTATCTCCGAAAGTGTCTGTTGGGTTCGCACGAATCGAGACTGGGATTTGTCACTCCGTATGAGGAGAGGTATCTCTGGGCCCACTCGGTAATGCATCATCATAATGAGCTCAATGTGACTAAGTAGTTAGTCGCGGGATCATGCATTATGAAACGAGTAAAGTGATTGCCGGTAACGATATTGAACGAGGTATTGGGATACCGACGATCAAATCTCGGGCAAGTAACGTACCGATTGACAAAGGGAATTGTATACAGGATTGATTGAATCCCCAACATCGTGGTTCATCCGATGAGATCATCGTGGAACATGTGGGAGCCAACATGGGTATCCAGATCCCGCTGTTGGTTATTGGCCAGAGAGCTGTCTCGGTCATGTCTGCATGATTCCGGAACCCGTAGGGTCTACACACTTAAGGTTCGGTGACGCTAGAGTTGTTATGGGAATTAGTGTGCAGTTACCGAATGTTGTTCGGAGTCCCGGGTGAGATCCCGGACGTCACGACGAGTTCTGGAATGGTCCGGAGGTAAAGATTTATATATGGGAAGTCCTATTTTGGCCACCGGAAAATGTTCGGGATTTTTCGGTATTGTATCGGGAAGGTTCTAGAAGGTTCCGGAGTGGGGCCCACCTGCATGAGGGGACCCACATGAACGTGGGTAGTGGGGGCAAGGCCCCACACCACTGGTCAAGGCGCACCAAGATCCCCCCTTAGAAGGAATAAGATCATATCCCAAGGGATAAGATCAAGATCCCTAAAAGGGGGGATAACAATTGGTGGGGAAGGGAAATGATGGGATTTCTTTCCCCCACCTTTGCCAACGCCCCAATGGACTTGGAGGGCAAGAAACCAGCCCCCTCCACCCGTATATATAGTGGGGAGGCGCATGGGAGCCGCACCCCTTCCCCTGGCGCAGCCCTCTCCCTCCCCAACACCTCCGTAGTAGTAGTAGTGCTTGGCAAAGCCCTGCCGGAGAACTGCAAGCTCCACCAACACACCGTCGTGCTGCGGAAGCTCTCCCTCAACTTCTCCTCTCCCCTTGCTGGATCAAGAAGGAGGATACGTCCCCGGGCTGTACGTGTGTTGAACGCAGAGGCGTCGTTGTTCGGCGCTTAGATCGGAATCAACCACGATCTAAATCGCTGCGAATACGACTCCTTCATTCGCGTTCTTGTAACGCTTCCGCATCGCGATCTTCAAGGGTATGAAGATGCACTCCCCTCTCTCTCGTTGCTAGTCTCTCCATAGATTGATCTTGGTGATGCGTAGAAATTTTTTAATTTCTGCAACGATCCCCAACAGACGCGCGGGGTGGCCGAGTGGTGATGAGGAGACCAACAGATGGCGACGCGCGGGGCGGCCGAGTGGTTATGAGGTGACCAACCTATGGTGACGCGCG
>NC_057802.1:174292064-174336055 GCF_018294505.1 Triticum aestivum | reverse complement strand
CGAGTGATGCAGAAGCGTCCCGCGGAGTGGCGACGAGCGGGGCGTCCAAGTGACGTAGACGCGTCCCGTAGAGTGGCGATGCGCGGGGCGTCCGAGTGATGTAGACGCGTCCCGCGGAGTAGCGACGAGCGGGGCGTCCGAGTGACGTAGACGCGTCCCGCAGAGTGGCGACACGCGGGGCGTCAGGGTGATGTAGATGCGTGCCGTGGAGTGACGATGCGCGGGGCGTCCGAGTGAAGTAGAGGCGTCCCACGGAGTGGTGACGTGCGGGGCGTCCGAGTGTATGCTGGACCAAAACGTCTTTGTCCGACTGTCGTAGTGGTTTCTTAACCATCTGAGTAAATTCGTCCGAGCATGCATGCGAATCGTTCAAGTGGACGGTCATTCAAGTGTGCTTTAGTCCCATCCGAGTGAACCTGGGTTCGAACAGAAAATGGACTGTTAAGCAATTGTACAGTAATTTGAGAACTGAATTGTAAAATGATCGGAGAGGATAAGGTCCTTAATCCTCTGTCGAGTGGCTGGGGACTTGCTCCGCCAGGTTCGTCGTCGACGTTGCAGATGAGGCTAGAGACTACGACAAGCCGGACGGCGCTGGTGGCCATGCGCGGAGGTTTGACGACGGCCTCACAGACGAAGCCGGAAACGGCGATGAGGCGGATGGCGCTGGTGACTGCATGTTCAACCGAGTAGCCTTCTCTCCATGCAGACGATGCAGGTGAAACAGGCGCATGCGATGAGGCAGCGTGTGCCGTTGGAGATGTGAGAGAGGGCCGGCGAGCTTGTCGCAGGGCAGCCAGCAAGGCGCGAGGTCGGCGAGCTCGTGGCACGGCGGCCATCATGGCGTGGGGCCGGCGAGCGCGCGACGGGATGGGCGAGTACGGCGTTGGGCCGGTGAACGCGGCGCGGGGCTGTGATACGTCTCCAACGTATCTATAATTTTTATTGTTCCATGCTATTATATATTCTGTTTTGGATGTTTATTGGGCTTTATTATACACTTTTATATTATTTTGGGACTAACCTATTAACCGGAGGCCCAGCCCAAATTGTTGTTTTTTGCCTATTTCAGTGTTTTGAGGGAAAAGGATATCAAATGGAGTCCAAACGGAATGAAACCTTCGGGAACGTGATTTTCGGAACAAACGTGATCCAGAGGACTTGGAGTCTACGTAAAGCAATCAACGAGGAGGGCACGAGGTAGGGGGCGCGCCCACCTCCCCCAGGCGTGCCCTCCACCCTCATGGGCCCCTCGTTGTTCCACCGACGTACTTCTTACTCCTATATATACCCATATACCCTGGAAACATCATATACGGAGCCAAAAACCTATTTCCACCGCCGCAACCTTCTGTACCCGTGAGATCCCATCTTGGGGCCTTTTCCGGCGCTCCGCCGGAAGGGGCATTGATCACGGAGGGCTTCTACATCAACACCATAGCCTCTCCGATGATGTGTGAGTAGTTTACCTCAGACCTTCGGGTCCATAGTTATTAGCTAGATGTCTTCTTCTCTCTCTTTGGATCTCAATACAAAGTTCTCATCGATTCTCTTGGAGATCTATTCGATGTAATCTTCTTTTGCGGTGTGTTTGTCGAGATCCGATGAATTGTAGGTTTACGATCAAGTTTATCTATGAACAATATTTGAATCTCCTCTGAATTCTTTTATGTATGATTGGTTATCTTTGCAAGTCTCTTCGAATTATCAGTTTGGTTTGGCCTACTAGATTGATCTTTCTTGCAATAGGAGAAGTGCTTAGCTTTGGGTTCAATCTTGCGGTGTCCTTTCCCAGTGACATCAGGGGCAGCAAGGCACGTATTGTATTGTTGCCATCAAGGATAAAAAGATGTGGTTTATATTATATTGCATGAGTTTATCCCTCTACATCATGTCATCTTGCTTAAAGCATTACTCTGTTCTTATGAACTTAATACTCTAGATGCATGCTGGATAGCGGTCGATGTGTGGAGTAATAGTAATAGATGCAGAATCGTTTCGGTCTACTTGTCACGGACATGATGCCTATATACATGATCATACCTAGATATTCTCATAACTATGCTCAATTCTATCAATTGCTCGACAGTAATTCGTTTACCCACCGTAATACTTATGCTATCTTGAGAGAAGCCACTAGTGAAACCTATGGCCCCCGGGTCTATTTTCCATCATATTAATCTCCTGTCAACAAGCTATTTCTGGCGCTGTTTATTTTGCTTTCTTTACTTTTACTCTTTATCATAAAAATACCAAAAATATTATCTTATCATATCTATCAGATCTCACTCTCATAAGTGACCGCGAAGGGATTGACAACCCCTTTATCGCGTTGGTTGCGAGGTTCTTATTTTTTTGTGTAGGTGCGTGGGACTCGAGCGTGGTCTCCTACTGGATTGATACCTTGGTCCTCAAAAACTGACGGAAATACTTACGCTACTTTACTGCATCACCCTTTCCTCTTCAAGGGAAAACCAACGCAGTGCTCAAGAGGTAGCAAGAAGGATTTCTGGCGCCGTTGCCGGGGAGGCTACGCACAAGTCAAGACATACCAAGTACCCATCACAAACTCTTATTCCTCGCATTACATTATTTGCCATTTGCCTCTCGTTTCCCTCTCCCCCACTTCACCCTTGACGTTTTATTCGCCCTCTCTTTTCTGTTTGCCTCTTTTTCACTTGCTTCTTGTTTGCCTGTGTGTTGGATTGCTTGCTTGTCACGATGGCTCAAGATAATACTAAATTGTGTGACTTTACCAATACCAACAACAATGATTTTCTTAGCACTCCGATTTCTCCTCTTACCGATGCTGAATCTTGTGAAATTAATGTTGCTTTGTTGAATCTTGTCATGAAAGATCAATTCGCCGGCCTTCCTAGTGAAGATGCCGCTACCCATCTAAATAGCTTCGTTGATTTGTGTGATATGCAAAAGAAGAAAGATGTTGACAATGATATTGCTAAATTGAAGCTATTTCCTTTTTCGCTTAGAGATTGTGCTAAAGCTTGGTTTCGTCTTTGCCTAAAAATAGTATTGATTCATGGAATAAGTGCAAAATGCTTTTATCTCTAAGTATTTTCCTCCTGCTAAAATCATCTTTCTTAGAAACGATATCATGAATTTTAAGCAACTTGATCATGAACATGTTGCACAAGCTTGGGAGAGGATGAAATTAATGATACATAATTGCCCTACACATGGTTTGAATCTTTGGATGATTATACAAAAATTTTATGCCAGATTGAATTTTGCTTCTAGAAATCTTTTAGATTCGGCCGCGGGAGGAACTTTTATGGAAATCACTTTAGGAGAAGCTACTAAACTCCTAGATAATATTATGGTTAATTATTCTCAATGGCACACCGAAAGATCTACTAATAAAAAAGTGCATGCGATAGAAGACATTAATGTTTTGAGTGGAAAGATGGATGAACTTATGAAACTATTTGCTACTAAAAGTGTTTCTTCTGATCCTAATGATATGCCTTTGTCTACTTTGATTGAGAATAATAATGAATCTATGGATGTGCATTTTGTTGGTAGGAATAGTTTTGGTAACAACGTATAGAGGAAACTTTAATCCTAGGCCGTTCCCTAGTAATTCCTCTAATAACTATGGTAATTCCTACAACAATTCTTATGGAAATTTTAATAATATGCCCTCTGAATTTGAGACTAGTGTTAAGGAGTTTATGAATTCGCAAAAGAATTTCAACGCTTCGCTTGAAGAAAAATTGCTTCAGGTTGATGAATTGGCTAGGAACGTTGATAGAATTTCTCTTGATGTTGATTCTTTGAAACTTAGATCTATTCCACCTAAGCATGATATCAATGAGTATCTCAAAGCCATGAGAATTTCCATTGATGAGTGCAAATAAAGAACCGCTAGGATGCGTGCTAAGAAAGATTGCTTTGTGAAAGCGTGTTCTTCTAGTTTCTATGAGAATAAAGATGAAGATCTAAAAGTTATTGATGTGTCTCCTATTAAATCTTTGCTTTGCAATATGAATCTTGATAATGATGGGACCGGAGATGAGTCACCTTTACCTAGAAGGCGTCCCAAAAATTCGGAGTTTTTAGATCTTGATGCAAAAATTGGTAAAAGTGGGATTGAAGAGGTCAAAACTTTAGATATCAATGAACCCACTATTTTGGATTTCAAGGAATTTAATTATGATAATTGCTCTTTGATAGATTGTATTTCCTTGTTGCAATCCGTGCTAAATTCTCCTCATGCTTATAGTCAAAATAAAGCTTTTACTAAACATATGCTTTAATGCAATCTTATGAAGAAAAACTTGAGTTGGAAGTTTCTATCCCTAGAAAACTTTATGATGAGTAGGAACCTACTACTAAATTTAAAATTAAAGATCATGAATGCTATGCTTTGTGTGATTTGGGTGCTAGTGGTTCCACGATTCCAAAAACTTTGTGTGATTTGTTAGGTTTCCGCGAATTTGATGATTGCTCTTTAAACTTACACCTTGCGGATTCCAATATTAAGAAACCTATTGGAAGAATTAATGATGTTCTTATTGTTGCAAATAGGAACTATGTGCCCGTAGATTTTATTGTTCTTGGTATAGATTGCAATCCTTCATGTCCTATTATTCTTGGTAGACCTTTCCTTAGAACGATTGGTGCAATTATTGATATGAAGGAAGGGAATATTAGATTCCAATTTACGTTAAGGAAAGGCATGGAACACTGCCCTAGAAAGAAGATAAAATTACCTTATGAATCTATTATGAGAGCCACTTATGGATTGCCCACCAAAGATGGCAATACCTAGATCTATCCTTGCTTTTATGCCTAGCTAGGGGCGCTAAACGATAGCGCTTGTTGGGAGGCAACCCAATTTTACTTTAGTTTTTTGATTTTTGCTTCTGTTTAGGAATAAATATTTGATCTAACCTCTGGTTAGATTTGTTTTTATGTTTTAATTAGTGTTTGTGCCAAGTGAAACCTATAGGAACTTCTTAGATGATAGTTATTTGATCTTGCTGAAAATTCCAGAAACTTTCTGTTCATGAAAACATTGTTAAAAATCACCAGAACGTGATAAAATATTGATTAAAATTGCAGAAGATCAATAAAAAAAATTATCTAGGTCGTCCTATTTTGGTAGATTTTTCTGAGTTCCAGAAGTTTGCGTTAGTTATAGATTACTACAGACTGTTCTGTTTTTGACAGATTCTGTTTTTCGTGTGTTGTTTGTTTATTTTGATGAATCTATGGCTAGTAAAATAGTTTATAAAAACCATAGAGAAGTTGGAATACAGTAAGTTTAACACCAATATAAATAAAGAATGAGTTCAATACAGTACCTTGAAGTGGTGTTTTGTTTTCTTTCACTAACGGAGCTCATGAGATTTTCTGTTGAGTTTTCTGTTGTGAAGTTTTCAAGTTTTGGGTAAAGATTTGATGGATTATGGAACAAGGAGTGGCAAGAGTATAAGCTTGGGGATGCCCATGGCACCCCAAGATAATCGAAGGACACCAAAAAGCCAAAGCTTGGGGATGCCTCGAAAGGCATCCCCTCTTTCGTCTTCGTCCATCGGTAACTTTACTTGGAGCTATATTTTTATTCACCACATGATATGTGCTTTGCTTGGGGCGTCTTGTATGATTTGAGTCTTTGCTTTTTAATTTACCACAATCATCCTTGCTGGACACACCTTTTGAGAGAGACACACATGATTCGGAATTTATTAGAATACTCTATGTGCTTCACTTGTATATTTTGAGCTATATAGTTTTTGCTCTAGTGCTTCACTTATATCTTTTAGAGCACGGTGGTGGATTTGTTTTATAGAAACTATTGTTCTCTCATGCTTCACTTATATTATTTTGAGAGTCCTACAAAACAGCATGGTAATTTGCTTAAATTGAGAAGGTAGTCCTAATATGATAGGCATCCAATATTAGTAAAAACTTTCTTATAAGTGCGTTGAATAGTAAGAGAAGTTTGATGCTTGATAATTGTTTTGAGATATAAAGATGGTGATACTAGAGTCATGCTAGTTGAGTAGTTGTGAATTTGAGAAATACTTGTGTTAAAGTTTGTGATTCCCGTAGCATGCACGTATGGTGAACCGTTATGTGATGAAGTCGGAGCATGATTTATTTATTGATTGTCTTCCTTATGAGTGGCGGTCGGGGACGAGCGATGGTCTTTTCCTACCAATCTATCCCCCTAGGAGCATGCGAGTAATACTTTGCTTTGGTAACTTGTAGATTTTTGCAACAAGTATATGAGTTCTTTATGACTAATGTTGAGTCCATGGATTATACGCACTCTCGTCCTCTCACCATTGCTAGCCTCTCTAATACCGCGCACTTTTCACCGGTATCATACACCCACCATATAACTTCCTCAAAACAGCCACCATACCTACCTATGATGGCATTTCCATAGCCATTCCGAGATATATTGCCATGCAACTTACCACCGTTCCGTTTATTATGACACGCTCCATCAATGTCATATTGCTTTGCATGATCATGTAGTTGACATCGTATTTGTGGCAAAGCCACCATTCATTATCTTCATACATGTCACTCTTGATTCATTGCATATCCCGGTACACCGCCAGAGGCATTCACATAGAGTCATATTTTGTTCTAAGTATTGAGTTGTAATTCCTGAGTTGTAAGTAAAAAAAGTGTGATGATCATCATTATTAGAGCATTGTCCCAAGTGAGGAAAGGATGATGGAGACTATGATTCCCCCATAAGTCGGGATGAGACTCCGGACGAAAAATAAGAAATAAAAAAAGGGGAAGAGGCCATAAAAAGAGAGAGAGAGAGAAAAGGCCCAAATAAAAAAAAGAGAGAAAAAGAGAGAAGGGACAATGCTACTATCCTCTTACCACACTTGTGCTTCAAAATAGCACCATGATCTTCATGATAGAGAGTCTCCTATGTTGTCACTTTCATATACTAGTGGGAATTTTTCATTATAGAACTTGGCTTGTATATTCCAATGATGGGCTTCCTCAAAATGCCCTAGGTCTTTGTGAGCAAGCGAGTTGGATGCACACCCACTTAGTTTCTTTTGTTGAGCTTTCATACACTTATAGCTCAAGTGCATCCGTTGCATGGCAATCCCTACTCACTCACATGATATCTATTGATGGGCATCTCCATAGCCCGTTGATACGCCTAGTTGATGTGAGACTATCTTTCCTTTTTTTTCCCCACAACCACCATTCTATTCCACATATAGTGCTATGTCCATGGCTCACGCTCATGTATTGCGTCAAAATTGAAAAAGTTTGAGAACATCAAAAGTATGAAACAATTGCTTGGCTTGTCATCGGGATTGTGCATGATTAAATACTTTGTGTGATGAAGATAGAGCATAGCCAGACTATAAGATTTTGTAGGGATAACCTTCTTTGGCCATGTTATTTTGAGAAGACATGATTGCTTAGTTAGTATACTTGAAGTATTATTTTTATGTCAGTACTAAACTTTTATCTTGAATCTTTCGGATCTGAATATTCATACCACAAATAAGAGAATTACATTAAGGAATATGCTAGGTAGCATTCCACATCAAAAATTCTGTTTTTATAATTTACCTACTCGAGGACGAGCAGGGATTAAGCTTGGGGATGCTTGATACGTCTCCAATGTATCTATAATTTTTTATTGTTCCATGCTATTATATATTCTGTTTTGGATGTTTGTTGGGCTTTATTATACACTTTTATATTATTTTTGGGACTAACCTATTAACCGGAGGCCCAGCCCAAATTGTTGTTTTTTTTGCCTATTTCAGTGTTTCGAAGGAAAAGGATATCAAACGGAGTCCAAACGGAATGAAACCTTCGGGAACGTGATTTTCGGAACAAATGTGATCCAGAGGACTTGGAGTCTACGTAAAGCAATCAACAAGGAGGGCACGAGGCAGGGGGCGCGCCCACCTCCCCCAGGCGCGCCCTCCACCCTAGTGGGCCCCTCGTTGCTCCACCGACGTACTTCTTCCTCCTATATATACCCATATACCCTGGAAACATCATATACGGAGCCAAAATTCTAATTCCACCACCACAACCTTCTGTACCCGTGAGATCCCATCTTGGGGCCTTTTCTGGCGCTCCGCCGGAGGGGGCATTGATCATGGAGGGCTTCTACATCAACACCATTGCCTCTTCGATGATGTGTGAGTTGTTTACCTCAGACCTTCGGGTCCATAGTTATTAGCTAGATGGCTTCTTCTCTCTTTTTGGATCTCAATACAAAGTTCTCCTCGATTCTCTTGGAGATCTATTCCATGTAATCTTCTTTTGCGGTGTGTTTGTCGAGATCCGATGAATTGTGGGTTTATGATCAAGATTATCTATGAACAATATTTGAATCTCCTCTAAATTCTTTTATGTATGATTGGTTATCTTTGCAAGTCTCTTCGAATTATCAGTTTGGTTTGGCCTACTAGATTGATCTTTCTTGCAATAGGATAAGTGCTTAGCTTTGGGTCCAATCTTGCGGTGTCCTTTCCCAGTGACAGCAGGGGCAGCAAGGTGCTACCTCTTGAGCACTGCGTTGGTTTTCCCTTGAAGAGGAAAGGGTGATGCAGCAAAGTAGTGTAAGTATTTCCCTCAGCTTTTGAGAACCAAGGTATCAATCCAGTAGGAGGCCACGCACGAGTCCCTCGCACCTACACAAACAAATAAATCCTCGCAACCAACGCAATAAAGGGGTTGTCAATCCCTTCACGGTCACTTACGAGAGTGAGATCTGATAGATATGATAAGATAATATTTTTGGTATTTTTATGATAAAGATGCAAAGTAAAATAAAAGGCAATGAAAATAGCTAATTGTTGGAAGATTAATATGATGGAAAATAGACCCGGGGGCCATAGGTTTCACTAGTGGCTTCTCTCAAGAGCATAAATATTATGGTGCGTGAACAAATTACTGTTGAGCAATTGACAGAATTGAGCATAGTTATGAGAATATCTAGGTATGATCATGTATATAGGCATCACGTCCGAGACAAGTAGACTGACTCCTGCCTGCATCTACTACTATTACTCCACACATCGACCGCTATCCAGCATGCATCTAGACTATTAAGTTCATAAGAACAGAGTAACGCTTTAAGTAAGATGACATGATGTAGAGGGATAAACTCATGCAATATGGTATAAACCCCATCTTGTTATCCTCGATGGCAACAATACAATACGTGCCTTGCTGCACCTACTCTCACTGGAAAAGGACACCGCAAGATTGAACCCAAAGCTAAGCACTTCTCCCATTGCAAGAAAGATCAATCTAGTAGGCCAAACCAAACTAATAATTCGAAGAGACTTGCAAAGATAACCAATCATACATAAAAGAATTCAGAGAAGATTCAAATATTGTTCATAGATAAACTTGATCATAAACCCACAATTCATCGTTCTCAACAAACACACCGCAAAAGAAGATTACATCAAATAGATCTCCACGAGAGAGGGGGAGAACATTGTATTGAGATCCAAAAAGAGAGAAGAAGCCATCTAGCTAATAACTATGGACCCGAAGGTCTAAGGTAAACTACTCACACATCATCGGAGAGGCTATGGTGTTGATGTAGAAGCCCTCCGTGATCGATGCCCCCTCCGGCGGAGCTCCGGTAAAGGCCCCAAGATGGGATCTCACGGGTACAGAAGGTTGCGGAGGTGGAATTAGGTTTTTGGCTCCGTATCTGGTAGTTTGGGGGTATGTAGGTATATATAGGAGGAAAAAGTACGTCAGTGGAGCAACGTGGGGGCCACGAGGGTGGAGGGCGCGCCCAGGGGGGTAGGCGCGCCCCCCTACCTCGTGCCGTCCTGGTTGATGTCTTGACGTTGGGTCCAAGTCCTCTGGATCACGTTCGTTCCGAAAATCACGTTCCCGAAGGTTTCATTCCGTTTGGACTCCGTTTGATATTCTTTTTCTCCGAAACTCTGAAATAGGCAACAAAACAGCAATTCTGGGCTGGGCCTCTGGTTAATAGGTTAGTCCCAAAAATAGTATAAAAGTGTATAATAAAGCCCATTAATGTCCAAAATAGAATATAATATAGCATGGAACAATAAAAAATTATAGATACGTTGGAGACGTATCAAGCATCCCCAAGCTTAATTCCTGCTCGTCCTCGAGTAGGTAAATGATAAAAACAGAATTTTTGATGTGGAATGCTACTTGGCATAATTTCACTGTAATTCTCCTAATTGTGGTATGAATATTCAGATCCGAAAGATTCAAGATAAAGGTTTAATATTGACATAAAAGTAATAATACTTCAAGCATACTGACTAAGCAATTATGTCCTCTCAAAATAACATGGCCAAAGAAAGTTTATCCCTACAAAATCATATAGTTTAGTCATGCTCCATTTTCGTCACACAAGAATGCTCTCATCATGCACAACCCCGATGACAAGCCAAGCAATTGTTTCATACTTTAGTAATCTCAAACTTTTTCAACCTTCACGCAATACATGAGCGTGAGCCATGGATATAGCACTATGGGTGGAATAGAATATAATGATGGGGGTTATGTGGAGAAGACAAAAAAGGAGAAAGTCTCACGTTAACGCGGCTAATCAATGAGCTATGGAGATGCCCATCGATTGATGTTAATGCAAGGAGTAGGGATTGCCATGCAACGGATGCACTAGAGCTATAAATGCATGAAAGCTCAATAAAAGAAACTAAGTGGGTGTGCATCCAACTTGCTTGCTCACGAAGACCTAGGGCATTTGAGGAAGCCCATTGTTGGAATATACAAGCCAAGTTCTATAATGAAAAATTCCCACTAGTATATGAAAGTGGCAAAACAAGAGACTCTCTATCATGAAGAACATTGTGCTACTTTGAAGCACAACTGTGGAAAAAGGATAGTAGCATTGTCCCTTTTTATTTATATATATATATATTTGGGCCTTCTCTTTTTTTTGGCCTTTCCCTTTTTTTATTGGGACAATGCTCTATGAATGATGATCATCACACTTATATTTATTTACAACTCAATGATTACAACTCGATACTAGAACAAAGTATGACTCTATATGAATGCCTCCGGCGGTATACCGGGATAGCAATGAATCAAGAGTGACATGTATGAAAAAATTATGAACGGTGGCTTTGCCACAAATACGATGTCAACTACATGATCATGCAAAGCAATATGACAATGATGAACGTGTCATAATAAACGGAACGGTGGAAAGTTGCATGGCAATATATCTCGGAATGGCTATGGAAATGCCATAATAGGTAGGTATGGTGGTTGTTTTGAGGAAGATATAAGGAGGTTTATGTGTGAAAGAGCGTATCATATCACGGGGTTTGAATGCACCGACAAAGTTTGCACCAACTCTCAATGTGAGAAAGGGCAATGCACGGTACCGAAGAGGCTAGCAATGATGGAAGGGTAAGAGTGCGTATAATCCATGGACTCAACATTAGTCATAAAGAACTCACATACTTATTGCAAAAATCTACAAGTCATCAAAAACCAAGCACTACGCGCATGCTCCTAGGGGGGATAGATTGGTAGGAAAAGACCATCGCTCATCCCCGACTGCCACTCATAAGGAGGACAATCAAAGAACACCTCATGTTTCAAATTTGTTACATAACGTTTACCATACGTGCATGCTACGGGACTTACAACCTTCAACACAAGTATTTCTCAAATTCACAACTACTCAACTAACACAACTTTAATATCACTACCTCCATATCTCAAAACAATCATGAAGCATCAAACTTCTCTTAGCATTCAACACACTCATAAGAGAGTTTTTTTACTAGTCTTGAATACCTAACATATTAGGATTAATTTCTCAATTTAAGCAAATTACCATGCTGTTTAAGACTCTCAAAATAATGTAAGTGAAGCATGAGAGAATAATAGTTTCTACAAAACAAAACCACCGCCGTGCTCTAAAAGATATAAATGAAGCACTAGAGCAAAAACTATATAGCTCAAAAGATTTAAGTGAAGCGCATAGAGTATTCTAACAAATTCCGAATCATGTGTGTTTCTCTCAAAAGGTGTGTACAGCAAAGATGATTGTGGTAAACTGAAAAGTAAAGACTCAAATCATACAAGACGCTCTAAGCAAAGCACATATCATGTGGTGAATAAAAATATAGCTCCAAGTAAAGTTACCGATGGAAGTAGACGAAAGAGGGGATGCCTTCCGGGGCATCCCCAAGCTTTGGCTTTTTGGTGTCCTTAGATTATCTTGGGGTGCCATGGGCATCCCCAAGCTTAGGCTCTTGCCACTCCTTGTTCCATAATCCATCAAATCTTTTACCCAAAACTTGAAAACTTCACAACACAAAACTTAACAGAAAATCTCTTGAGCTCCGTTAGCGAAAGAAAACAAAACACCACTTCAAGGTACTGTAATGAACTCATTCTTTATTTATATTGGTGTTAAACCTACTGTATTCCAACTTCTTTATGGTTTATAAACTATTTTACTAGCCATAGATTCATCAAAATAAGCAAACAACACACGACAAACAGAATCTGCCAAAAACAGAACAGTCTGTGGTAATCTGTAACTAACGCAACCTTCTGGAACTCCAAACATTCCGCCAAAATAGGAAGACCTAGACAATTTGTTTATTGATCAGCAGCAATTGGAATCAATATTTTATCACGTTCTGGTGATTTTTAACAATTATTTTTATGAGCAGAAAGTTTCTGGAATTTTCAGCAAGATCAAATAACTATCATCCAAGAAGATCCTATAGGTTAAACTTGGCACAAAAACTAATTAAAACATAAAAACACATCTAAGAAGAGGCTAGATCAAATATTTATTCCTAAACAGAAGAAAAAAGCAAAAAACTAAAAATAAAATTGGGTTGCCTCCCAACAAGCGCTATCGTTTAACGCCCCTAGCTAGGCATAATAGCAAGGATAGATCTAGGTATTGCCATCTTTGGTAGGCAATCCATAAGTGGCTCTCATGATAGATTCATATGCTAATTTTATTTTCTTTCTAGGAAAGTGTTCCATGCCTTTCCTTAATGGAAATTGGAATCTAATGTTTCGTTCCTTCATATCAATAATTGCACCGATCATTCTAAGGAAAGGTCTACCAAGAATAATAGGACATGAAGGATTGCAATCTATATCAAGAACAATAAAATCTATGGGCACATAATTCCTATTAGCAATAATAAGAACATCATTAATTCTTCCCATAGGTTTCTTAATGGTGGAATCCGCAAGGTGTAGGTTTAAAGAGCAATCATCAAAATCATGGAAACCTAGAAAATCGCACAAAGTTTTTGGGATCGTGGAAACACTAGCACCCAAATAACATAAAGCATAGCACTCATGATATTTAATTTTAATTTTAATAGTAGGTTCCCACTCATCATAAAGTTTCCTAGGTATAGAAACTTCCAACTCAAGTTTTTCTTCATAAGATTGCATCAAAGCATCAACGATATGTTTAGTAAAAGCTTTATGTTGGCTATAAGCATGTGGAGAATTTAGCACGGATTGCAACAAGGAGATACAATCTATCAAAGAGCAATTATAATAATTAAATTCCTTGAAATCCAAAATAGTGGGTTCATTAATATCTAGAGTTTTGATCTCTTCAATCCCAGTTTTACCAATTTTTGCATCAAGATCTAAAGACTCCGAATTTTTGGAACGCCTTCTAGGTAAAGGTGGATCATATTCAGTCCCATCATTATCAAGATTCATATTGCAAAACAAAGATTTAATGGGGGACACATCAATAACTTTTAGATCTTCATCTTTATTTTCATAAAAATTAGAAGAACACGCTTTCACAAAGCAATCTTTCTTAGCACGCATCCTAGCGGTTCTTTCTTTGCACTCATCAATGGAAATTCTCATGGCTTTGAGAGACTCATTGATATCATGCTTAGGTGGAATAGATCTAAGTTTCAAAGAATCAACATCAAGAGAAATTCTATCAACGTTCCTAGCCAATTCATCAACTTTAAGCAATTTCTCTTCAAGCAAAGCATTGAAATTCTTTTGTGAATTCATAAATTCTTTAACACTAGTCTCAAATTCAGAAGGCATCTTATTAAAATTTCCATAAGAATTGTTGTAGGAATTACCATAATTATTGGAGGAATTACTAGGGTATGGCCTAGGATTAAAGTCTCCTCCATACGCGTTGTTACAAAAATTATTCCTACCAATAAAATTCACATCCATAGATTCATTATTATTCTCAATCAAAGTAGACAAAGGCATGTCATTAGGATCATAAGAAACATTTTTACTAGCAAATAATTTCATAAGTTCATCCATCTTTCCACTCAAAACATTAATTTCTTCTATCGCATGCACTTTTTTATTAGTAGATCTTTCAGTGTGCCATTGAGAATAATGAACCATAATATTATCTAGGAGTTTAGTAGCTTCTCCTAAAGTGATTTCCATAAAAGTGCCTCCCGCGGTCAAATCTAAAAGATTTCTAGAAGCAAAATTCAATCCGGCATAAAAAATTTGTATGATCATCCACAAATTCAAACCATGTGTAGGACAATTACGTATCATTAATTTCATCCTCTCCCAAGCTTGTGCAACATGTTCATGATCAAGTTGCTTGAAATTCATCATATCATTTCTAAGAGAGATGATCTTAGCGGGAGGAAAATACTTAGAGATAAAAGCATCTTTGCACTTATTCCAAGAATCAATACTATTTTTAGGCAAAGATGAAAACCAAGCTTTAGCACGATCTCTAAGCGAAAAAGGAAATAGCTTCAATTTAACAATATCATTATCCACATCTTTCTTCTTTTGCATATCACACAAATCAACGAAGCTATTTAGATGGGTAGCGGCATCTTCACTAGGAAGGCCGGCAAATTGATCTTTCATGACAAGGTTCAACAAAGCAGCATTGATTTCAAAAGATTCAGTATCGGTAAGAGGAGCAATCGGAGTGCTAAGAAAATCATTGTTGTTGGTATTGGTAAATCACACAACTTAGTATTATCTTGAGCCATCGTGACAAGCAAGCAATCCAACACACGAGCAAACAAGAAGCAACCGAAAAAGGCGAACGGAAAAGAGAGGGCGAATAAAACGTCAAGGGTGAAGTGGGGGAGAGGAAAACGAGAGGCAAATGGCGAATAATGTAATGCGGGAGATAAGGGTTTGTGATGGGTACTTGATATGTTGACTTTTGCGTAGATTCCCCGGCAACGGCGCCAGAAATCCTTCTTGCTACCTCTTGAGCACTGCGTTGGTTTTCCCTTGAAGAGGAAAGGGTGATGCAGCAAAGTAGCGTAAGTATTTCCCTCAGTTTTTGAGAACCAAGGTATCAATCCAGTAGGACGCCATGCACGAGTCCCTCGCACCTACACAAACAAATAAATCCTCGCAACCAACGCAATAAAGGGGTTGTCAATCCCTTCACGGTCACTTACGAGAGTGAGATCTGATAGATACGATAAGATAATATTTTTGGTATTTTTATGATAAAGATGCAAAGTAAAATAAAAGGCAATGAAAATAGCTAAGTGTTGGAAGATTAATATGATGGAAAATAGACCCGGGGGCAATAGGTTTCACTAGTGGCTTCTCTCAAGAGCATAAATATTACGGTGGGTGAACAAATTACTGTTGAGCAATTGACAGAATTGAGCATAGTTATGAGAATATCTAGGTATGGTCATTTATATAGGCATCACGTCCGAGACAAGTAGACCGACTCCTGCCTGCATCTACTACTATTACTCCACACATCGACCGCTATCCAGCATGCATCTAGAGTATTAAGTTCATAAGAACAGAGTAACGCTTTAAGTAAGATGACATGATGTAGAGGGATAAACTCATGCAATATGATATAAACCCCATCTTGTTATCCTCGATGGCAACAATACAATACGTGCCTTGCTGCCCCTACTGTCACTGGGAAAGGACACCGCAAGATTGAACCCAAAGCTAAGCACTTCTCCCATTGCAAGAAAGATCAATCTAGTAGGCCAAACCAAACTAATAATTCGAAGAGACTTGCAAAGATAACCAATCATACATAAAAGAATTCAGAGAAGATTCAAATATTGTTCATAGATAAACTTGATCATAAACCCACAATTCATCGTTCTCAAAAAACACACCACAAAAGAAGATTACATCAAATAGATCTCCACCAGAGAGGGGGAGAACATTGTATTGAGATCCAAAAAGAGAGAAGAAGCCATCTAGCTAATAACTATGGACCCGAAGGTCTAAGGTAAACTACTCACACATCATCGGAGAGGCTATGGTGTTGATGTAGAAGCCCTCCGTGATTGATGCCCCCTCCAGCGAAGCTCCGGAAAAGGCCCCAAGATGGGATCTCACGGGTACAGAAGGTTGCGGCGGTGGAATTAGGTTTTTGGCTCCGTATCTGGTAGTTTGGGGGTACGTAGGTATATATAGGAGGAAGAAGTACGTCAGTGGAGCAACGTGGGGGCCACGAGGGTTGTCGGGGATATAACTACTGGAGTCACCCGCCCAGAAGGGCCCGGGTTATGGCATGACGATCATCACATGAAGCCCAATATCAAGCTTGAGGATGGCGGTTCAGTAATGGGCCTAAGGCCTAGAGGCGGCTTAAGGCCCGTAGTGATAAACCGCCGTTAAGGCGTGACTTGTAGTGTAAGGCAAGAATAGTTAAGAGTCTGAGCTGGACACTGTTTATAAGCCGGCCGGGACTTTGAGAGCCGCTAGGCGTTAACCTCTCTATATAAAGGGACGACCCAGCGGCGGTTCAGGACAAGTAAGATCAGATCGAGAGCCAGGGATAGCGGTTTAGCTCCCTGGTCATCGAAACCCTAAGTAATTCCACCTCAACTGGAGCAGGCTTTTACCTTCACCGTAAGGGGCCGAACCAGTATAATCCTCGTGTCCTTTGTCCCGTTTAACCCCTTTAAGCTTCCTAGTTGCGATGACTCCACGACTAAGTCCTTGCACGAGGACATCTGCCGTGACAATTCCACAACAGTTGGCGCCCACCGTGGGGCCAGCGCACGGTGGATTTGAGTTCTTGAAGGGCAGCTTCGAAGGGCTCAAGGGATACGCTGTGGGCCGGATGACCAAGAGTCGTCGCGTCAAGCTCTACATTGACGACGTAGGCTGGGGCCCCGACGCCGGCTCAATCGAGTACGGGTACCGGGTTCCCTTCGGCGGAATCCACATTTTCATTGGCAAGATTGGCGAGCCGGGCCCTGAGCCGGACATCTGCACCGACCTCGTCGAGACGGCTCAGCGTGCGAGACCCGCCCGGACTCTGCCTGCTTTGAAGCATGCTTTCGTGGGATGCATCCATGGAGGACTCTCTGAAGGATCTGGATCTGGCGATGAGACGGCCACCCGCTCTGACGGTGAGTCGTCCACAGGTGAGACCGACTCGTTATATCAACTTCAAGATGGCAGGCTCAGGGGTTGTTCCGATGGCGACAGTATTCCGGACCCCTTTGAGCCGCCGAGCCGGGTTGGAATCTTCATGGCCGGCACACAACCTGTTCAAAACCCCGCCGCTGGGGCAGGAGGCCCTGTGCCCTCGTCGGCTCAGGTGCTAATGGATCTCACAGATAAGATGTCGGCCCTGTTAACCGCCACGGTCGTCCCGGTGGATCAAGCTCAACATGATGCAGAAGTGGCACAACTAAAATTGGACATAGCGCGGGCCAAGGAAGACCTGGCAGCGGAAGGAGTTAGGATGGCTGCAGAGCGGGCGGCTCTGGACGCCCAGACTCAGTTTATTCAGGCGCAGTCTTTCCGGCTCACGATGGATCAAAACGCATCCAATGAGGTCATGAGAAGGAGGTATCAGAAGGCCCAATCTCGGCTCCCTCCGGTTTATGATCCTCGCAACCTCTTCAACACACCCGGTGCAGGGCCTAGTAATCCGCCAGAGATAAATCAGATCATGGCACCCGGGGTGGGAACGCTGGTTCAGCCACCAGTGATGGGGCCTCCCCGTGTGAATACTGCACTGCCTCCATATGTGCCAACACCACCGGGTCATTATTCTAACACGTTGGAAAACATGATCGCTGCAGCAGCGCGACTGGCGGCTCTTCCGGTTGAGGGTGACTCCCCAACGGCGGTCGAAACCCGCAGGGTCAGAGAACTTCTTCAGACGGCTTTGGCGCAGCAGGAGGCATATTCATATAGCCGGGACAGGATTCATTCAACCCCCCGACAAGCAATTCGTCAAAACCGGAATCCGAGTTATAACAGACACATGGCGTCGGCGGCCGGCTCAAGCAACGTTCGGCGCCATGACTTTCCTGGGGGCATGGCCCGGCGCATAATGGAGCCTTTAATGCGGTAGATCAAGACAGAGCGCGTCAGGAAGCTGAGCAGGCAGCTCAGATGATGGCTTACCAGCCTTTTCCGGTTTACCCGACGGCTTCTATTGAGGCAGGCATGGCTACAAGAGCCGGAGGTGTCCCTTGCCTGGTGCCGGCTCTCCGTAACGAACGTCTGCCCAAAGATTTCAAGGGACCTAGGAAGGTACCTAATTACACGGCTGATTTACAGCCCGGAGCATGGATTGAGAGCTACGAGATGGCTATGGAGTTGCTGGAGGTCAGCGAAGCGGCAATGGCCAAATACTTCACCATGATGTTGGATGGGACTGCCCGCACTTGGTTGAAGGGACTGCCGCCCAATTCCATCGGGTCATGGGCAGAGCTAAAAGCCCGGTTCATCCAAAACTTCAAAGATACATGTAGGCAATCTATGTCAATTGTGGATTTGACTAGCTGCAAACAGCAAGAAGGCGAGTCTACAACCCATTGGGTACGCCGGGTCAAAGAGATAATACATTCGTCTGATAAGATGGATGCCGGCTCTGCGGTCTTGATGTTGGAGCAAAATTGTCGTTTTGCGCCCCTGAAGATGAAGCTTGGGCGGCTCAAGCGCGATTGCAACGATGTGGGTACGCTGATGGCGGCTCTGGTCAAGTACGCCGACTCTTATAGTACCAAGGATCCCGCGTCTGGTGAGGAAAAGACAGGGAAGGGAAAGAAGAATGGCAACGGCAAGGGCCCTCAGCATAACCCGGCGAACCAGGGAGGTAATAAACGTAAAGCTGATGGTGGTATGGAGTTTGTGGCTAATACAAACACACCAGGTAATGGTAACCAACATAAGGGGAGACCACCTCCCCGGTCCGGCGGGTCAGGCCCGACGCTTGAGCAATTGTTGAATGAGCCTTGTCCAAGGCACGACTCTAGAGAGAAGCCGGCCACTCACCTATGGAAAGACTGTGCGATCATGAAAGCTTTCAAGAATTCCAACATGTTTGATGGTAATAATGGGCAGGGCGGCGGCTCAGGCGGCGGCGGCTTTCATGGCCCGGGCGGCGGTTCAAATTCCAATTTTCAGAATTTTCAAGGTAACCAAGGTGGTTTTAACCATCAATCTGGCCAGGGTAATCAACAGCAGCAGCAGGGGGGAACCAGACCAATCCAAAGCAGCTCAATAGCGGACAGTATCATGTGTTTACTACCAGTTTGTGTAAGCGAGACCAGAAGCTTCATAAGAGGGCTGTGAACGCTGTTGAGCCGGCGGTTCCACGTTATCTACGATGGTCTGAGCAGCCTGTTGTATGGAGTAGGGAAGATCACCCGCCCCGGGTTGATAATCCGAGTCACCTGGCCTTGGTGGTGGCTCCTCAGGTTGGTGGGTATAAATTCACTAAAGTACTCATGGACGGAGGCAGTAGCATCAACATCCTCTATTATGCGACCTTCCGTCGTATGGGATTAACGGATAAAAATCTCAGCCAGTCCAATACGGTTTTCCATGGCGTGGTGCCTGGCAAGTCGGCGTATCCAGTTGGTAAGATCGAGCTGGAAGTAGCCTTCGGAGATGAGTACAACTCCAGGGCGGAAAAGTTGACCTTTGAGGTGGTCAAGATCAGAAGCCCGTACCATGCTTTATTTGGGCGGCCGGCTTACGCCAAGTTTCTGGCACGGCCGTGTTATGTGTATTTTTAGCTCAAGATGCCGGGTCACAATGGGACCATTACAGTTCATGGCAGCCAAAAGATAGCTCTGGAGTGTGAGGAAGGTGACGTTGCTTACGCTGAATCTGTTTGTGCAACAGAGGAGTTGAAGTTTTACAAGGATAATGTTGACCCGGCAGATATGACGTCTTTGAAGAAGCCAACCACGGAGCATGACCCGGTAATGAAATTTAAGTCGGCCGATGAGACTAAGCTTGTTGACTTTGTTCCAGGTGACTCGTCTAAGCAGTTCAGCATCAACGCCAATCTGGATCCTAAATAGGAAGGCGCGCTCATCGAGTTCATCCGTGAGAACCGGGACATCTTTGCATGGAAACCTTCTGACATGCCGGGTGTACCGAGAGAACTCGCTGAGCACACTCTTAATATTGATCCAAAATTTAAGCCAGTCAGGCAATTCCTCCGGCGGTTTAACGAGGAGAGGCGGAAGGCCATTGCAGAAGAAGTAGCTCGGCTCTCGGCGGCCGGGTTCACTGTGGAAGTCTTTCATCCATAATGGTTAGCTAACCCGGTGCTTGTGCTCAAGAAGAACGGCACCTGGCGTATGTGTGTGGATTATACGGATTTAAACAAGGCTTGTCCGGCTGGTCCTTTTGCTCTCCCTCGTATTGATCAAATCATTGATGCTACGGCGGGTTGTGAGCGTTTGAGTTTTTTGGATGCGTACTCTGGTTACCATCAGATCAAAATGGCTGTCAAGGACCAAGAGAAAACGGCGTTCATTACTCCCTTTGGAGCCTTCTGTTCTGTGTCTATGCCTTTTGGGCTCAAGAGTGCGCAGGCGACTTACCAGCGTTGCGTGCAGAATTGTCTTCATAATCAGATTGGGCGCAACGTTCATGCCTATGTGGATGATATTGTGGTAAATCCAGAGAGAAGGAGACCTTGATAGATGATCTGAGAGAGACCTTTGATAATCTCCGGGTCTACAAGATGATGCTTAACCCGGCCAAGTGTGTTTTTGGTGTTCCCGCAGGCAAGCTCTTAGGTTTTCTGGTTTCTCACAAAGGCATTGAAGCTAACCCGGAGAAGATCAAGGCAATCACCTCTCTAGCTAAGCCGGCATGCATAAATGACGTCCAGCGTCTGGCGGGTCGCATCGCTGCTTTGAGTCGATTTATAAGCCGGTTGGGCAAAAAGGCCATACCGCTATATCAAATGATGAAGAAAACAGATGACTTTGTCTGGAGTGATGCTGCTAATGCTGCTTTTGAGGAGTTGAAAAGACAGTTAGCTGAGCCGCCAGTCCTTGCTGCTCATGTGGATAAGGAGCCCTTATTGTTGTATGTAGCTGCTAACACACGAGCCGTCAGTGTGGCTGTCGTGGTGGAGCACAAGGAGGCGGGTAAGGAACATCCGGTTCAGCGGCCGGTTTACTACGTCAGCGAAGTACTCATTGAGTCCAAGCAACGGTATCCGCATTGGCCGAAGCTTGTTTATGGGGTGTTCATGGCAAGCCGGAAGCTTAAGCATTATTTCCAGGGCCACCCCATCATTGTGGTTAGTTCTGCTCCTCTAGGAGATATCATCCAAAACAGAGAAGCCACCGGAAGAGTTGCTAAGTGGGCCATTGAACTTGGGCCTCATGATTTAAAGTATGTGCCACGCACTGCTATCAAATCTCAAGCATTGGTAGACTTCATCAACGACTGGACAGAACTACAGATGCCTGAGGAGAGACCAGATAACACATACTGGACTATTCACTTCGACGGGTCCAGGCAGTTGGAGGGCTCGGGGGCTGGAGTCGTTTTGGCTTCCCCTCGAGCTGACAAATTTCGTTATGTGCTACGGTTGATGTTTCCCTGTACTAACAATGTAGCTGAGTATGAGGCTTTGCTCCATGGTCTTCGGATGGCTAAGGAGACGAGCTTAAGCCGGGTGAGATGCTTTGGCGATTCAGATTTGGTGGCTCAACATGTATCAGGCAAGTGGGATTCCAAGGACCCCCTCATGGCGGCTTATCGCCGTGAAGTTGATGCCATCGCCGGGCATTTTCCGGGTTATCAAGTGGAGCACATTGACCGCAGAAAGAACGAGGCGGCTGATGCCTTAAGCCGGCAGGGCTCTCAGCGTAAGCCGGTGCCGCCTAATACTTTCTTGGATATTCTGCATAATTCTTCTGTCAAGTTGCCTACAGAGGAAGACTTGGCTGTTCCTGACCCAGAAGCACAGTTGGTGGCGGCTCTTCACATTATCCCAGATTGGTTGGTGCCATACTTGGCTTACATGACCCGGGGAGAATTGCCTGAGGATGAAACTTTGGCCAGACAGATAACCCGGCGGTCTAAGTCAATGATAATTGTCAATGGCGAGCTGCATCATCGCAGTGTCACTAGGGCTTTTCAGCGTTGTGTTTCCCCCGAGGAGGGTCAAGAAATTTAACGGGAGATTCACGAGGTGGATTGTGGCCATCATGCCGGCTCAAAATCCCTTGTGGCTAAAGCTTTTCGTCATGGTTTTTATTGGCTGACGGCTCATGCTGATGCAGAGGATTTGGTCAGTAAATGTGACGGTTGTCAGAAGTTCTCAAGACGTGCTCACGTGCCAGCTCAAGAGTTGAGGATGATCCCAATCACTTGGCCGTTTGCAGTCTGGGGGCTTGATATGGTTGGGCCTTTCAAAAGGTCCAAGGATAAGAAGACCCACCTCTTGGTGGCGGTTGACAAGTTCACAAAGTGGGTTGAGGCAGAACCGGTTAGTAAGTGTGATGCAACCACGGCGGTTCAGTTCATGAAGAAGGTGATATTTCGCTTTGGTTTTCCACACAGCATTATAACTACCAATGGTACCAATCTGTCTAAAGGCGCCATGGAGGAATTTTGTCAACGAGAGCATATACGGCTTGATGTTTCATCAGTAGCTCACCCCCAATCCAATGGTCAAGCTGAGAGAGCCAATCAGGAAATCTTGAAAGGCATCAAGCCCCGGCTTTTGGTCCCTTTGCAACGGACGCCGGGTTGTTGGGTGGAGGAGTTACCCTCTGTGTTATGGAGCATCAATACTACTCCTAATAGGTCTACGGGTTACAGGCCTTTCTTCATGGTCTATGGAGCTGAGGCGGTTCTCCCTAGCGACATCCGTCATGACTCGCCTCGAGTGGCGGCTTATATCGAGGTGGACAATGAGCAAGCACGTCAAGATGCTCTTGATTTGTTGGACGAACAACGCGACATAGCAGCAGCTCGCTCGGCGATTTACCAACAAGACCTGCGCCGCTATCACAGCCGCCGGGTTAAGTCCAGGACTTTTCAGGAAGGTGACTTGGTGCTCCGGCTCATCCAGGATCAAACAGATGCACACAAGCTATCCCCACCTTGGGAAGGGCCCTTTGTGGTCAGCAAGAACTTGCACAACGGGTCATACTACCTCATCGATGTTCGAGAGCACAAAGATTCACGTAAGTCGGAGGAGGAGACCCGCCGGCCGTGGAATATTGCTCATCTTCGGCCGTATTACACTTGAGCCAACGGCTCTCATAATGTACATATTTCCATAGCCATGTATATATTATGATGAATAATAAAGCAGGACCTCTGTCCTTTTTTCCCTTCCAAAGGTAAATGTGTCATTGTTATTTTCATTATGATATCACATGATCACTTGGGGGCTTCCTGTTCAAACATAGGTCGTATTCGAACCAAAGAGAACATAGCTGTCGATACCCACTTGATTGGCATATTGCCGAGCTCACTGGGGAGTTTCTTGATCATATTTGAATCATAGCTCAATCCCCTTTGGGAACCGACGTGGATCGTATTTGAATCAGCGTCGTTAAACAACTTTCAAGGTCATTTGGGGGCTTCCTGTTCAAACATAGATCGTATTCGAACCAAAGAGAACATAGCTGTCGGTACCCTCTTGATCGGCAACGCCAAAGCCACTGGGGGTTATATGATCGTATTCGAATCTTAGCTTAACCCCTTTGGAACGGTTCTCTGGTCGTATTAGAATCAAAAGCCTCCAAATTTTTGAAGTCTCTTTGTTGCAAACAAGTTCTTTTGATCACATCAAAAGTGTTCAAGGGTGCTTTTTATTCCACCGGTTTAACTTTGATCAATAAACTTTGATAGCACATAATAAACATCGTATGTGCTGGTGAACCGGAGTTGAGTTCTCAACCTCATTATTCGGGTTAAATAAACTGGAAGTGTACTGGAAGGATCACAGGTATGCTGTTATGGTTATCTCAAAGATATAATCGAGAACCGGTTTATTATGATTTTGATTCATATTCCGGGTTATACGTAAAATATATGACTATCCATGCGGTAAGCCGCCAAGGGACTTGTGATTTGTTTTCTATGCAGGACAATTAAAGACAGCTCTTTAAACATAAGGAAAGCAGAGGATCAAGCATAACCCGGAAGCATATAAAAGGGCAGCTTAAACAGTGTTGAGCGCTACACACGTGCGCAATGACACGACAAAATTAAGTATTTTTCCTACTCTATTACATGACTCCCTGAGTCCAAGAGGTGAGGCATTGTTTTTTAAGACATAAACATGAGCCGCCTGAGAGCTCAAAGGTGCTGTTGGGCTGAAGCTTCCGGTTCATCCCTTTCCGCTCCTTCGGCTGTTTCCATGTCCTGGAAGGTTGATGATTTCCAGTCAATGCCACTCAAGGCTTCAAATTGAGCTTCATCATCAATTAACCTGGCCGGGTCAACTTCAGGGGCGAAGGTATGCTTACGAGTTGGAGGAATCAGGCTAACTGCTTCATAGCGTGGTGTTGGGATTCTCTGATTCTCCGCGTCATAACCCGGTTGATATTTGGTAAGATCTGTGTCATTGCCAATCAAAGTGGCCACAAGGCGTACGCTCTTCACACAAGCGGCGAAATCCTTCTGGTCAAAGGGGGTGCCGTCTTCCTTCAAGCTGGGATACCCAAGGGCGATGTCGGCCGGGTCTAGCTCCGGTAGAAACGCCTTGGCCCGGCTCAGAGCGGCTATAGCTCCGGCTCTTGCAGAAGCTCGTCTTAACTCTTGGAAGCGTTGAGGTAGCACGGCGAGCCGCCTGAGCACATCCGCCAGATGAGTGGGAACTTCATTGAACAGAGCCACGACGGCTAAAGCACGTTGTGACCCGGTGTAAAGTTGTTCCACCAAGGTATAAACCGCCTTCAATTTTGCCAGCATGTTTTGATTAAGATTGGAGCTCCTGGGACCAGCATTGCAAAGTCAGGTAAGCTCATGACAATTGAGATGCTCTTTGGAAAAGATGTAAACTAGCTAAGCACTTATAGAGTAACTTACCAAAGATTGCGGAGACCATCTGAGAAACATGGCGTTTTAAGCCGGATAGCTCGGCGGCTGTTTCAGCAAGAGTGGCCTCCGCTTTTTCGGCCCGGTTGAGCAAAGCCGTCTTTTCATCCGCCCAGGCTTTTCTCTCTACTTCAAACTTCTTCTTCAGTTTCTCCTGAGCAGATACACTGAATTCAAACTTGGAGTTGGTCTTTTGGGTTTCATTTTCTTGAGTCTTCAGGCGGTTCTTTAAATCAGAGATCTCCGATTCAAAACAGAGAAGCCACCGGAAGAGTTGCTAAGTGGGCCATTGAACTTGGGCCTCATGATTTAAAGTATGTGCCACGCACTGCTATCAAATCTCAAGCATTGGTAGACTTCATCAACGACTGGACAGAACTACAGATGCCTGAGGAGAGACCAGATAACACATACTGGACTATTCACTTCGACGGGTCCAGGCAGTTGGAGGGCTCGGGGGCTGGAGTCGTTTTGGCTTCCCCTCGAGCTGACAAATTTCGTTATGTGCTACGGTTGATGTTTCCCTGTACTAACAATGTAGCTGAGTATGAGGCTTTGCTCCATGGTCTTCGGATGGCTAAGGAGACGAGCTTAAGCCGGGTGAGATGCTTTGGCGATTCAGATTTGGTGGCTCAACATGTATCAGGCAAGTGGGATTCCAAGGACCCCCTCATGGCGGCTTATCGCCGTGAAGTTGATGCCATCGCCGGGCATTTTCCGGGTTATCTAGTGGAGCACATTGACCGCAGAAAGAACGAGGCGGCTGATGCCTTAAGCCGGCAGGGCTCTCAGCGTAAGCCGGTGCCGCCTAATACTTTCTTGGATATTCTGCATAACCCTTCTGTCAAGTTGCCTACAGAGGAAGACTTGGCTGTTCCTGACCCAGAAGCACAGTTGGTGGCGGCTCTTCACATTATCCCAGATTGGTTGGTGCCATACTTGGCTTACATGACCCGGGGAGAATTGCCTGAGGATGAAACTTTGGCCAGACAGATAACCCGGCGGTCTAAGTCAATGATAATTGTCAATGGGCAGCTGCATCATCGCAGTGTCACTGGGGCTTTTCAGCGTTGTGTTTCCCCCAAGGAGGGTCAAGAAATTTTACGGGAGATTCACGAGGGGGATTGTGGCCATCATGCCGGCTCAAAATCCCTTATGGCTAAAGCTTTTCGTCATGGTTTTTATTGGCTGACGGCTCATGCTGATGCAGAGGATTTGGTCAGTAAATGTGACGGTTGTCAGAAGTTCTCAAGACATGCTCACGTGCCGGCTCAAGAGTTGAGGATGATCCTAATCACTTGGCCGTTTGCAGTCTGGGGGCTTGATATGGTTGGGTCTTTCAAAAGGTCCAAGGATAAGAAGACCCACCTCTTGGTGGCGGTTGACAAGTTCACAAAGTGGGTTGAGGCAGAACCAGTTAGTAAGTGTGATGCAGCCACGACGGTTCAGTTCATGAAGAAGGTGATATTTCGCTTTGGTTTTCCACACAGCATTATAACTGACAATGGTACCAATCTGTCTAAAGGCGCCATGGAGGAATTTTGTCAACGAGAGCATATATGGCTTGATGTTTCATCAGTAGCTCACCCCCATACCAATGGTCAAGCTGAGAGAGCCAATCAGGAAATCTTGAAAGGCATCAAGCCCCGGCTTTTGGTCCCTTTGCAATGGACGCCGGGTTGTTGGGTGGAGGAGTTACCCTCTGTGTTATGGAGCATCAATACTACTCCTAATAGGTCTACGGGTTACACGCCTTTCTTCATGGTCTATGAAGCTGAGGCGGTTCTCCCTAGCGACATCCATCATGACTCGCCTCGAGTGGCGGCTTATATCGAGGCGGACAATGAGCAAGCACGTCAAGATGCTCTTGATTTGTTGGACGAACAACGCGACGTAGCAGCAGCTCGCTCGGCGATTTACCAACAAGACCTGCGCCGCTATCACAGCCGCCGGGTTAAGTCCAGGACTTTTCAGGAAGGTGACTTGGTGCTCCGGCTCATCCAGGATCAAACAGATGCACACAAGCTATCCCCACCTTGGGAAGGGCCCTTTATGGTCAGCAAGAACTTGCACAACGGGTCATACTACCTCATCGATGTTCGAGAGCACAAAGATTCACGTAAGTCGGAGGAGGAGACCCGCCGGCCGTGGAATATTGCTCATCTTCGGCCGTATTACACTTGAGCCAACGGCTCTCATAATGTACATATTTCCATAGCCATGTATATATTATGATGAATAATAAAGCAGGACCTCTGTCCTTTTTTCCCTTCCAAAGGTAAATGTGTCATTGTTATTTTCATTATGATATCACATGATCACTTGGGGGCTTCCTGTTCAAACATAGGTCGTATTCGAACCAAAGAGAACATAGCTGTCGATACCCACTTGATTGGCATATTGCCGAGCTCACTGGGGAGTTTCTTGATCATATTTGAATCATAGCTCAATCCCCTTTGGGAACCGACGTGGATCGTATTTGAATCAGCGTCGTTAAACAACTTTCAAGGTCATTTGGGGGCTTCCTGTTCAAACATAGATCGTATTCGAACCAAAGAGAACATAGCTGTCGGTACCCTCTTGATCGGCAACGCCAAAGCCACTGGGGGTTATATGATCGTATTCGAATCTTAGCTTAACCCCTTTGGAACGGTTCTCTGGTCGTATTAGAATCAAAAGCCTCCAAATTTTTGAAGTCTCTTTGTTGCAAACAAGTTCTTTTGATCACATCAAAAGTGTTCAAGGGTGCTTTTTATTCCACCGGTTTAACTTTGATCAATAAACTTTGATAGCACATAATAAACATCGTATGTGCTGGTGAACCGGAGTTGAGTTCTCAACCTCATTATTCGGGTTAAATAAACCGGAAGTGTACTTGAAGGATCACAGGTATGCTGTTATGGTTATCTCAAAGATATAATCGAGAACCGGTTTATTATGATTTTGATTCATATTCTGGGTTATATGTAAAATATATGACTATCCATGCGGTAAGCCGCCAAGGGACTTGTGATTTGTTTTCTATGCAGGACAATTAAAGACAGCTCTTTAAACATAAGGAAAGCAGAGGATCAAGCATAACCCGGAAGCATATAAAAGGGCAGCTTAAACAGTGTTGAGCGCTACACACGTGCGCAATGACACGACAAAATTAAGTATTTGTCCTACTCTATTACATGACTCCCCGAGTCCAAAAGGTGAGGCATTGTTTTTTAAGACATAAACATGAGCCGCCTGAGAGCTCAAAGGTGCTGTTGGGCTGAAGCTTCCGGTTCATCCCTTTCCGCTCCTCCGGCTGTTTCCATGTCCTGGAAGGTTGATGATTTCCAGTCAATGCCACTCAAGGCTTCAAATTGAGCTTCATCATCAATTAACCCGGCCGGGTCAACTTCAGGGGCAAAGGTATGCTTACGAGTTGGAGGAATCAGGCTAACTGCTTCATAGCGTGGTGTTGGGATTCTCTGATTCTCCGCGTCATAACCCGGTTGATATTTGGTAAGATCTGTGTCATTGCCAATCAAAGTGGCCACAGGGCGTACGCTCTTCACACAAGCGGTGAAATCCTTCTGGTCAAAGGGGGTGCCGTCTTCCTTCAAGCTGGGATACCCAAGGGCGATGTCGGCCGGGTCTAGCTCCGGTAGAAACGCCTTGGCCTGGCTCAGAGCGGCTATAGCTCCGGCTCTTGCAGAAGCTCGTCTTAACTCTTGGAAGCGTTGAGGTAGCACGGCGAGCCGCCTGAGCACATCCGCCAGATGAGTGGGAACTTCATTGGACAGAGCCACAACGGCTAAAGCACGTTGTGACCCAGTGTAAAGTTGTTCCACCAAGGTATAAACCGCCTTCAATTTTGACAGCACGTTTTGATTAAGATTGGAGCTCCTGGGACCTGCATTGCAAAGTCAGGTAAGCTGATGACAATTGAGATGCTCTTTGGAAAAGATGTAAACTAGCTAAGCACTTATAGAGTAACTTACCAAAGATTGCGGAGACCATCTGAGAAACATGGCATTTTAAGCCGGATAGCTCGGCGGCTATTTCAGCAAGAGTGGCCTCCGCTTGTTCGGCCCGACTGAGCAAAGCCGTCTTTTCATTCGCCCAGGCTTTTCTCTCTGCTTCAAACTTCTTCTTCAGTTTCTCCTGAGCAGATACACTGAATTCAAACTTGGAGTTGGCCTTTTGGGTTTCATTTTCTTGAGTCTTCAGGCGGTTCTTTAAATCAGACATCTCCGATTCAAATTGCTTGAAGGCGGCCTGTATAAATTCCGGGTCACAGTTAGGGTGATTATAATGCGACATTAAGTCCCAAGCACTTTGCAAGCAAAGACACTTGGGGGCTAATGTATGCTGAAGAGCTCTATTTACAGTGGCGGTTCATGCAAATAAGTCCCAAGAACTTTGCAAGCAAAGGTACTTGGCACTTGGGGGCTAATGCATATTGTTGTTCAACTACTTGATTAAAACAAGGTAAGGACCGGTTCAGATATGCCGATTAACCCGGACCTTGAGTGCTACCAGGTAAGCCAGTTTTCTTACAGTGATTACTAAGCCGGTATTAAGTCTACAACATATTTTATTATAAGTAATAGACTTGGGGGCTGGCATGGTAAGTATAACTATGGAGTAAGAAAGAGAGTTATACCTCAGATTTTTGCTGTATTTGTTTCACCATGTCAATCTCCAGATGCCGGCTGTTGTGCACTTGATTCACGTAGCCAGAGACAATATCTTCAATGGTCAGATGAGCATAATCAGTGATGTCCAGCTTGGCCCGGCGGCGCTCCAGAAGTTCTTCCTTGGCAGAGCACTTGGCCAGCACGGTAGGTCGTCCTGGTTCGACAAACTCAGTCCGGGTGATCTCAACGTCCAGGTCATCTGGATGAGCCGGGCTGGGGATCTCCGGGTTCTCAGAACCTTCCATAGCAGTTGGAGCAGTGGTGGCATCAGGAGATGGTACAGCCAGCGGCTCACTAGCAGAGGCATTAGGAGCAGCCGGTCTGAGTTCCGGCTCAGTCAGGACCGGCTCTTCGGCCGGCTTATTTTTCTTCGCCCTCTTGCTGGGCTTCACTTGTACACTGCAAGTCAAAGGGTTAGTGCAAAAACATGAGTAAGATAAGCACAAAATAAGCTGATCATCATTACCCAGGAGCGGTTTTGAAAGCCGGCAAGCTGGACTGCATTGAGTCGCCGGAGGAAGGTGAAGTTCCCTGGTAGTTTGAGTCAGAATAATTGAGTGGTTGAAGAGTGACACCCGCCAAAGGATACAAAGAATATAAGTCGGAGATAACCTCAGTCCGGCACTTCCTTGATGCTTCGGGCAAGCCGGAGGAGAGGTCTGCATCTTTACTGGTCCGGGTCTGCCTCCGACTTTCGTGAATCTGTCGCTTCAAAAGAAATTGAGGATCTTGATAAGCTAAAGGATGTGAAAATCTTACTTTCCGGGTTACTCTTCGGACTTTCTGTCTCGGCAAAGGCTCGGAGTCGGAGGAAATTATAGTTACCTCTTCAATCACCGGGTTACTCGCTCCGGTATCCTCCTGCTGATAATCAGTGTCAATAAGATGGTTAAAAAAGGAGCCTAAGGAGTCAAGAGCTACCTCTGACTCGGAAGTATCGTCCAGATGAAACATATCCGAGGTGCTAGGCTTGCTTCCCTTCTTACGAGGAGCGGCTTTCCTGGCGGCTTTCTTGATTTTTCTGGCTTTCTTGGCAGCTTCGTGGTCATACTTGACCTTCCAGAATTTATCATTAGCCTGTAAAATACAACAAAGGTTAGTGAGTTAAGACAAAATCGTTAAAATGGAAGGTGAAGTATTCAGGTCAATGGTTTACCGCTGGAGCCGGGTGAGCCTTGCAGAAAGGGCTTAAGCCCACTCTCCCGCAATCTGTCAGGCTCTCGTTCAGAAGAGACTTGGTTGTATCATCAATGACGTCCTCGGGTAACTCGTCTGGACTGTGCCGAAGAGGATCATCCTTCTGGCCCGTGTAATCACATATCAAGCCGGGGCGGCGGCTTAAAGGAATCACCCGCCAGGCAATCCAGACCCGGACCAGATCAATGCCATTTAGGCCGTTCCCCAGAAGAGCTTTGATTTTGTTGATGGTGGGAGTAAGTGGTTGACGTTCAGCTTGAGTAATTTGTCTGGCAAGGGGTGATTTGACTCCAGACGCAGGGCGCGAAAGCCGGGCAGAGGGTTCTCATCAGCCGGAGAAGTGTCTTGGCAGTAGAACCATGTCTGGTTCCAATCTTTCGGGTGGCTTGGCGGCTCAGCATAAGGAAAGAGACAATCTCTCCGTCGTTGGATTGAGATTCCACCAAGCTCCAAGCTGGGCCCGTTGGCACATTCATTCTGGCGGTTCAAATAAAATAACTCCCTAAAGAGTAGCAAGTTGGGTTCTTCTCCGAGGTACACCTCACAGAACACTTGGAAATTGCAGATATTTGACACGGAATTGGGTCCGATGTCTTGAGGTCGCAGGTCAAAAAAGTGCAGGACGTCTCTGAAATTTTTTGAGCCGGGTGGAGCAAAGCCCCGGTTCATGTGATCAGTAAAGATGACAACTTCCCCATCCTTGGGTTGAGGCTTCTCTTCTAACGGGTCAGGAGCACGATAAGACATGATCTCTTTCCTTGGCAGATAACCCGTCTTTACAAAATCAGCTAGGATGCTGTCAGTGACATTGGATCTAACCTAGTTGCATGTGATGGGTGCTTTGGGAGCCTTAGGCGGCATTGTGAAAGATGGAAGCCTATGACAAAATAAAATTTCCGGTTCAAATTTAAGCCGAAGGAAAGTTTCAGTTCAGTATTCAAGATGGCGGCTTATGAAGAGGCCTAATGATATATGGCTAATTGTGTCAGGTTATTTAAGCCGCCATGGATATCATGAGCAATTAAGTTATTTAACTCTATTATGAATGATCCGGAAATTTCACAAAGCATGGCCTCTTTTAAGCCGGCGATATGAGCCGCCATGGCTAACACATGCAGTTTTTTGCCTAAGTGTTGCACAAACAAGTTTCACAGATTGCAGGGATTATTTTGGATCAAACGATCATCCAGAAAAGAAAAATTTCTAGACCTAAAAACTGATACAGAGAAGTTCATAAGCTCTAAATGAGGTCTTTTTGCAAGCAAAAGGGATCTGCTAGTATTGAAAATGGGTGTGAAACGACTACCGCCGAAGTTATGCACTACTCTTGGATCAAAGGAGGCCGTTGTGGAAGAATTGCGAAGGAATCGCGAGGAACCACGAAGAACACGGAAGAACTCGCGAACCCTAATGCGGATCTAATATACGGGACGGCGAGGACTTATTGATGCTGATGAGCAGCGGAGGTGCGCCGCGGTTCTCTGGTCAAGACAGGTCAATGCAGCGGCCTTGGTTGGTGTAGACGGGATGCGCGGCGGCGGCGGCGGAGCTCGGGCTCTGAGGTGTCGAGAGGAGGAAGACAATGGAAAGGGAAGAATGACGAAGACCTGAGGGCCGGGCCTACTTATAAGGGATGGCTGATGAATGGGCGCGAGAAACGAGGAGGCTGGCGACATGATTATCCAGCTGCAGAGACGCCTCGATTTTCGGGATAGTTATTAAGACCAGGATCCGTTGAGATACGTTGGGCAGGACGTGCATCAATGGCGGATGACGTCACGGCGGGTTACAAAGAATCCAGAAGATGACGTCATGGCGGGTTATAGCCTTTGCGCAGACAGAAGCCAGAAGATTTTTTATTAAGGTATTGAAGATTGACATGAACCGGTTCAAATCAATCTGGGGCCTAATGTCGGGGATATAACTACTGCAGTCACCCGTCCAGAAGGGGCCGGGTTATGGCATGACGATCATCACATGAAGCCCAATATCAAGCTTGAGGATGGCGGTTCAGTAATGGGCCTAAGGCCTAGAGGCGGCTTAAGGCCCGTAGTGATAAACCGCCGTTAAGGCATGACTTGTAGTGTAAGGCAAGAATAGTTAAGAGTCTGAGCCGGACACTGTTTATAAGCCGGCCGGGACTCTGAGAGCCGCTGGGCGTTAACCTCTCTATATAAAGGGACGACCTAGCGGCGGTTCAGGACAAGTAAGATCAGATCGAGAGCCAGGGATAGCGGTTTAGCTCCCTGGTCATCGAAACCCTAAGTAATTCCACCTCAACTGGAGTAGGCTTTTACCTTCACCGTAAGAGGCCGAACCAGTATAATCCTCGTGTCCTTTGTCCCGTTTAACCCCTTTAAGCTTCCTAGTTGCGATGACTCCACGACTAAGTCCTTGCACGAGGACATCTGCCGTGACAATTCCACGACAAGGGTGGAGGGTGCGCCCAGGGGGGTAGGCGCGCCCCCCTACCTCGTGCCCTCCTGGTTGATGTCTTGACGTTGGGTCCAAGTCCTCTGGATCACGTTCGTTCCGAAAATCACGTTCCCGAAGGTTTCATTCCGTTTGGACTCCGTTTGATATTCTTTTTCTCCGAAACTATGAAATAGGCAAAAAAACAGCAATTCTGGGTTGGGCCTCCGGTTAATAGGTTAGTCCCAAAAATAATATAAAAGTGTATAATAAAGCCCATTAATGTCCAAAATAGAATATAATATAGCATGGAACAATAAAAAATTATAGATACGCTGGAGACGTATCAAGCATCCCCAAGCTTAATTCCTGCTCGTCCTCGAGTAGGTAAATGATAAAAACAGAATTTTTGATGTGGAATGCTACTTGGCATAATTTCAATGTAATTCTCCTAATTGTGGTATGAATATTCAGATCCAAAAGATTCAAGATAAAGGTTTAATATTGACATAAAAGTAATAATACTTCAAGCATACTGACTAAGCAATTATGTCCTCTCAAAATAACATGGCCAAAGAAAGTTTATCCCTACAAAATCATATAGTTTAGTCATGCTCCATTTTCGTCACACAAGAATGCTCTCATCATGCACAACCCCGATGACAAACCAAGCAATTGTTTCATACTTTAGTAATCTCAAACTTTTTCAACCTTCACGCAATACATGAGCGTGAGCCATAGATATAGCACTATGGGTGGAATAGAATATAATGATGGGGGTTATGTGGAGAAGACAAAAAAGGAGAAAGTCTCACATTAACGCGGCTAATCAATGAGCTATGGAGATGCCCATCGATTGATGTTAATGCAAGGAGTAGGGATTGCCATGCAACAGATGCACTAGAGCTATAAATGCATGAAAGCTCAATAAAAGAAACTAAGTGGGTGTGCATCCAACTTGCTTGCTCACGAAGACCTAGGGCATTTGAGGAAGCCCATTGTTGAAATATACAAGTCAAGTTCTATAATGAAAAATTCCCACTAGTATATGAAAGTGGCAAAACAAGAGACTCTCTATCATGAAGAACATTGTGCTACTTTGAATCACAAGTGTGGAAAAAGGATAGTAGCATTGTCCCTTTTTATTTATATTTATTTTTGTGGGCCTTCTCTTTTTTTGGCCTTTCCCTTTTTTTATTGGGACAATGCTCTATGAATGATGATCATCACACTTCTATTTATTTACAACTCGATACTAGAACAAAGTATGACTCTATATGAATGCCTCCGGCGGTATAACGGGATAGCAATGAATCAAGAGTGACATGTATGAAAAAATTATGAACGGTGGCTTTGCCACAAATACGATTTCAACTACATGATCATGCAAAGAAATATGACAATGATGAACGTGTCATAATAAACGGAACGGTGGAAAGTTGCATGGCAATATATCTCGGAATGGCTATGGAAATGCCATAATAGGTAGGTATGGTGGTTGTTTTGAGGAAGATATAAGGAGGTTTATGTGTGAAAGAGCGTATCATATCACGGGGTTTGGATGCACCGACAAAGTTTGCACCAACTCTCAATGTGAGAAAGGGCAATGCACGGTACCGAAGAGGCTAGCAATGATGGAAGGGTAAGAGTGCGTATAATCCATGGACTCAACATTAGTCATAAAGAACTCACATACTTATTGCAAAAATCTACAAGTCATCAAAAACCAAGCACTACACGCATGCTCCTAGGGGGGATAGATTGGTAGGAAAAGACCATCGCTCATCCCCGACTGCCACTCATAAGGAGGACAATCAAAGAACACCTCATGTTTCAAATTTGTTACATAACGTTTACCATACGTGCATGCTACGGGACTTACAACCTTCAACACAAGTATTTCTCAAATTCACAACTACTCAACTAACACAACTTTAATATCACTACCTCCATATCTCAAAACAATCATGAAGCATCAAACTTCTCTTAGCATTCAACACACTCATAAGAGAGTTTTTTTTACTAGTCTTGAATACCTAACATATTAGGATTAATTTCTCAATTTAAGCAAATTACCATGCTGTTTAAGACTCTCAAAATAATGTAAGTGAAGCATGAGAGAATAATAGTTTCTACAAAACAAAACCACCGCCGTGCTCTAAAAGATATAAATGAAGCACTAGAGCAAAAACTATATAGCTCAAAAGCTTTAAGTGAAGCGCATAGAGTATTCTAACAAATTCCGAATCATGTGTGTTTCTCTCAAAAGGTGTGTACAGCAAAGATGATTGTGGTAAACTGAAAAGTAAAGACTCAAATCATACAAGACGCTCCAAGCAAAGCACATATCATGTGGTGAATAAAAATATAGCTCCAAGTAAAGTTACCGATGGAAGTAGACGAAAGAGGGGATGCCTTCCGGGGCATCCCCAAGCTTTGGCTTTTTGGTGTCCTTAGATTATCTTGGGGTGCCATGGGCATCCCCAAGCTTAGGCTCTTGCCACTCCTTGTTCCATAATCCATCAAATCTTTTACCCAAAACTTGAAAACTTCACAACACAAAACTTAACAGAAAATCTCTTGAGCTCCGTTAGCGAAAGAAAACAAAACACCACTTCAAGGTACTGTAATGAACTCATTATTTATTTATATTGGTGTTAAACCTACTGTATTCCAACTTCTTTATGGTTTATAAACTATTTTACTAGCCATAGATTCATCAAAATAAGCAAACAACACACGACAAACAGAATCTGCCAAAAACAGAACAGTCTGTGGTAATCTGTAACTAACGCAACCTTCTGGAACTCCAAACATTCCGCCAAAATAGGAAGACCTAGACAATTTGTTTATTGATCAGCAGCAATTGGAATCAATATTTTATCACGTTCTGGTGATTTTTAACAATTATTTTTATGAGCAGAAAGTTTCTGGAATTTTCAGCAAGATCAAATAACTATCATCCAAGAAGATCCTATAGGTTAAACTTGGCACAAAAACTAATTAAAACATAAAAACACATCTAAGAAGAGGCTAGATCAAATATTTATTCCTAAACAGAAGAAAAAAGCAAAAAACTAAAAATAAAATTGGGTTGCCTCCCAACAAGCGCTATCGTTTAACGCCCCTAGCTAGGCATAATAGCAAGGATAGATCTAGGTATTGCCATCTTTGGTAGGCAATCCATAAGTGGCTCTCATGATAGATTCATATGATAATTTTATTTTCTTTCTAGGAAAGTGTTCCAAGCCTTTCCTTAACGGAAATTGGAATCTAATATTTCCTTCCTTCATATCAATAATTGCACCGATCGTTCTAAGGAAAGGTCTACCAAGAATAATAGGACATGAAGAATTGCAATCTATATCAAGAACAATAAAATCTACGGGCACATAATTCCTATTAGCAATAATAAGAACATCATTAATTCTTCCCATAGGTTTCTTAATGGTGGAATCCGCAAGGTGTAGGTTTAAAGAGCAATCATCAAAATCATGGAAACCTAGCAAATCGCACAAAGTTTTTGGGATCATGGAAACACTAGCACCCAAATCACATAAAGCATAGCACTCATGATATTTAATTTTAATTTTAATAGTAGGTTCCCACTCATCATAAAGTTTCCTAGGGATAGAAACTTCCAACTCAAGTTTTTCTTCATAAGATTGCATCAAAGCATCAACGATATGTTTAGTAAAAGCTTTATGTTGGCTATAAGCATGTGGAGAATTTAGCACGAATTGCAACAAGGAGATACAATCTATCAAAGAGCAACTATCATAATTAAATTCCTTGAAATCCAAAATAGTGGGTTCATTAATATCTAGAGTTTTGATCTCATCAATCCCACTTTTACCAATTTTTTGCATCAAGATCTAAAGACTCCGAATTTTTGGAACGCCTTCTAGGTAAAGGTGGATCATATTCAGTCCCATCATTATCAAGATTCATATTGCAAAACAAAGATTTAATGGGGGACACATCAATAACTTTTAGATCTTCATCTTTATTTTCATAAAAAATAGAAGAACACGCTTTCACAAAGCAATCTTTCTTAGCACGCATCCTAGCGGTTCTTTCTTTGCACTCATCAATGGAAATTCTCATGGCTTTGAGAGACTCATTGATATCATGCTTAGGTGGAATAGATCTAAGTTTCAAAGAATCAACATCAAGAGAAATTCTATCAACGTTCCTAGCCAATTCATCAACTTTAAGCAATTTCTCTTCAAGCAAAGCATTGAAATTCTTTTGTGAATTCATAAATTCTTTAACACTAGTCTCAAATTCAGAAGGCATCTTATTAAAATTTCCATAAGAATTGTTGTAGGAATTACCATAATTATTGGAGGAATTACTAGGGTATGGCCTAGGATTAAAGTCTCCTCCATACGCGTTGTTACAAAAATTATTCCTACCAATAAAATTCACATCCATAGATTCATTATTATTCTCAATCAAAGTAGACAAAGGCATGTCATTAGGATCAGAAGAAACATTTTTACTAGCAAATAATTTCATAAGTTCATCCATCTTTCCACTCAAAACATTAATTTCTTCTATCGCATGCACTTTTTTATTAGTAGATCTTTCAGTGTGCCATTGAGAATAATGAACCATAATATTATCTAGGAGTTTAGTAGCTTCTACTAAAGTGATTTCCATAAAAGTGCCTCCCGCGGCCGAATCTAAAAGATTTCTAGAAGCAAAATTCAATCCGTCATAAAAAAATTGTATGATCATCCACAAATTCAAACCATGTGCAGGACAATTACGTATCATTAATTTCATCCTCTTCCAAGCTTGCGCAACATGTTCATGATCAAGTTGCTTAAAATTCATAATATCGTTTCTAAGAGAGATGATCTTAGTGGGAGGAAAATACTTAGAGATAAAAGCATCTTTGCACTTATTCCAAGAATCAATACTATTTTTAGGCAAAGATGAAAACCAAGCTTTAGCACGATCTCTAAGCAAAAAAGGAAATAGCTTCAATTTAACAATAGCATTATCGACATCTTTCTTCTTTTGCATATCACACAAATCAACGAAGCTATTTAGATTGGTAGTGGCATCTTCACTAGGAAGGCCGGCAAATTGATCTTTCATGACAAGGTTCAACAAAGCAGCATTGATTTCAAAAGATTCAGTATCGGTAAGAGGAGCAATCGGAGTGCTAAGAAAATCATTGTTGTTGGTATTGGTAAAGTCACACAACTTAGTATTATCTTGAGCCATCGTGACAAGCAAGCAATCCAACACACGAGCAAACAAGAAGCAAGCGAAAAAGGCGAACGAAAAAGAGAGGGCAAATAAAACGTCAAGGGTGAAGTGGGGGAGAGGAAAACGAGAGGCAAATGGCGAATAATGTAATGCGGGAGATAAGGGTTTGTGATGGGTACTTGGTATGTTCACTTTTGCGTAGACTCCCCGGCAACGATGCCAGAAATCCTTCTTGCTACCTCTTGAGCACTGCGTTGGTTTTCCCTTGAAGAGGAAAGGGTGATGCAGCAAAGTAGCGTAAGTATTTCCCTCAGTTTTTGAGAACCAATGTATCAATCCAGTAGGAGGCCATGCACGAGTCCCTCGCACCTACACAAACAAATAAATCCTCGCAACCAACGCAATAAAGGGGTTGTCAATCCCTTCACGATCACTGACGAGAGTGAGATCTGATAGATATGATAAGATAATATTTTTGGTATTTTTATGATAAAGAGTAAAAGTAAAATAAAAGGCAATGAAAATAGCTAAGTGTTGGAAGATTAATATGATGGAAAATAGACCCGGGGGCAATAGGTTTCACTAGTGGCTTCTCTCAAGAGCATAAATATTACGGTGGGTGAACAAATTATTGTTGAGCAATTGACAGAATTGAGCATAGTTATGAGAATATCTAGGTATGGTCATGTATATAGGCATCACGTCCGAGACAAGTAGACCGACTCCTGCCTACATCTACTACTATTACTCCACACATCGACCGCTATCCAGCATGCATCTAGAGTATTAAGTTCATAAGAACAGAGTAACGCTTTAAGTAAGATGACATGATGTAGAGGGATAAACTCATGCAATATGATATAAACCCCATCTTGTTATCCTCGATGGCAACAATACAATACGTGCCTTGCTGCCCCTACTGTCACTGGGAAAGGACACCGCAAGATTGAACCCAAAGCTAAGCACTTCTCCCATTGCAAGAAAGATCAATCTAGTAGGCCAAACCAAACTGGTAATTCGAAGAGACTTGCAAAGATAACCAATCATACATAAAAGAATTCAGAGAAGATTCAAATATTGTTCATAGATAAACTTGATCATAAACCCACAATTCACCGGCCTCAACAAACACACCGCAAAAGAAGATTACATCAAATAGATCTCCACGAGAGAGGGGGAGAACATTGTATTGAGATCCAAAAAGAGAGAAGAAGCCATCTAGCTAATAACTATGGACCCGAAGGTCTGAGGTAAACTACTCACACATCATCGGAGAGGCTATGGTGTTGATGTAGAAGCCCTCCGTGATCGATGCCCCCTCCGGCGGAGCTCCGAAAAAGGCCCCAAGATGGGATCTCACGGGTACAGAAGGTTGCGGCGGTGGAATTAGGTTTTTAGCTCCGTATCTGGTAGTTTGGGGGTACGTAGGTATATATAGGACGAAGAAGTACGTCGGTGAAGCAATGTGGGGCCCACAAGGGTGGAGGGCGCGCCCAGGGGGGTAGGCGCGCCCCCCTACCTCGTGCCCTCCTGGTTGATGTCTTGATGTAGGGTCCAAGTCCTCTGGATCACGTTCGTTCCGAAAATCACGTTCCCGAATGTTTCATTCCGTTTGGACTCCTTTGATATTCTTTTTCTGCGAAACTCTGAAATAGGCAAAAAAACAGCAATTCTGGGCTGGGCCTCCGGTTAATAGGTTAGTCCCGAAAATAATATAAAAGTGTATAATAAAGCCCATTAATGTCCAAAATAGAATATAATATAGCATGGAACAATAAAAAATTATAGATACGTTGGAGACGTATCACAAGGCACGTATTGTATTGTTGCCATCGAGGATAAAAAGATGGGGTTTATATTATATTGCATGAGTTTATCCCTCTACATCATGTGATCTTGCTTAAAGCATTACTCTGTTCTTATGAACTTAATACTCTAGATGCATGCTGAATAGCGGTCGATGTGTGGAGTAATAGTAGTAGATGCAGAATCGTTTCGGTCTACTTGTCACGGACATGATGCCTATATACATGATCATACCTAGATATTCTCATAACTATGCTCAATTCTATCAATTGCTCGATAGTAATTCGTTTACCCACCATAATACTTATGTTATCTTGAGTGAAGCCACTAATGAAACCTATGGCCCCCGAGTCTATTTTCCATCATATTAATCTCCTGTCAACAAGCTATTTCTGGCGTCGTTTATTTTTGCTTTCTTTACTTTTACTCTTTATCATAAAAATACCAAAAATATTATCTTATCATATCTCACTCTCGTAAGTGACCGTGAAGGGATTGACAACCCCTTTATCGCGTTGGTTGCGAGGTTCTTATTTGTTTGATTAGGTGCGTGGGACTCGAGCGTGGTCTCCTACTGGATTGATACCTTGGTTCTCAAAAACTGAGGGAAATACTTACGCTACTTTGCTGCATCACCCTTTCCTCTTCAAGGGAAAACCAACGCAGTGCTCAAGAGGTAGCAGGCCGGAAGTGCATCGGCAGGCGGGCGAGCGCTGCGCAACATGTCACTGCTCCGGGAGCTGGACGGGATCGATCCATTCGCATCTTCGTCCGCACGTGCGGCGACCATGCGTCGAGGAGCGGCAACGGCGTTCGCATACGAGGCCGAAGACGACCCTGTTCTTGGTAAAGGCGAAACACATCATAAGTAAAATAGGGAATAGATGTAAGAATTGCTACAAACAGTTCACATCATGGTTCGATAGACGCCATGGCCCACGGTGGGCGCCAACTGTCGTGGGAACGATTCTGACAATAAGAGAGGGGTAGGATAAAGGAGCATGATCTATCAAGATGCAAATAGGTGACACGTAGTTTCAGCGAGTTCGGGCCTCTCACGGTGGAGATAACAACCCTATGTCTCGTGCTCCGGAGAGGCTTTGCTTATCTGAGTCTGTATCCGGAGATTACAATGTACGTGAGAGGGAGGAGAACGGATCCCCATGCCTGATCTAAGTCCGGAGACTGGAGAGGAAGAAGAGAGAGAGGTGGAAGAAAGAGCCCCCACGTCTAGAAGTGGGGGTGGCTTATATAGAGTGCGTCACCCCCTCACCTCCTATGTTACAAAGTGGGGCATGAATGCCACAATGCCAGCTAGCTAAGCCTTCACTATGAGAATGATGCTTTGACTGCTTTGCTGCCTGCTGGTCTTCGTATACCCAGGTGAGTCATACGGTCGAGTGGTGAACTGTCATCCGAGTGGATAGTATGCTGCTTATCCGAGTGGATAGTATGTCTATATGAACTTTATCTGGACCCACATGTTGTGTGGACCCCATGCTTTATGATATTTCGACCCTTCGTGGGCCTACCTGTTATGTGTATCCCCAACACGCGCCCCCTCTCCTGGCGCGCTCAGGTGGGTTGTCCCCGCCTGGTGTCCCCGCAGACCCTGAAACCGACGCTATAAAATCCTATTTTTTCAGAAAAAATGAGGGAGAAAGAATTATCGCGATCCACGAGACGGAGCCGCCATCACCTCCTGTTCTTCATCGGGAGGCCAGATCTGGAGTCCATTTGGGGCTCCGGAGAGGGGGCTCTTCGTTCTTCATCATCACCAACCCTTCTCCATCGCCAATTCCGTGATGCTCCCCACCGGGAGTGAGTAATTCCTTCGTAGGCTCGCTAGTCGGTGAGGAGTTGGATGAGATTCATCATGTAATCGAGTTAGTTTTGTTAGGGCTTGATCCCTAGTATCCACTATGTTCTTAGATTGATGTTGCTATGACTTTGCTATGCTTAATGCTTGTCACTTTGGGCCCGGGTGCCATGAACTCAGATCTGAACCGTTTATGTTATCATCATTATATCCATGTTTTAGATCCGATCTTGCAAGTTATAGTCACCTACTACGTGCTATGATCCGGCAACCCCGGAGTGACAACAACCGGGCCCACTCCCGGTGATGACCGTAGTTTGAGGAGTTCATGTATTCACTATGTGTTAATGCTTTGTTCCGGTTCTCTGTTAAAAGGATGCTTTAATATCCCTAAGTTTCCAATATGGACCCCGCTGCCACGGGAGGGTAGGACAAAAGATGTCATGCAAGTTCTTTTAATAAGGCACGTATGACTATTTATGGAATACATGCCTACATTATATCGATGAACTGGAGCTAGTGCCGTATCGCCCTAGGTTATAACTATCACATGATGAATATCATCCAACAAGTCACCGATCCAATGCCTATGAATTTATCTTATATTGTTTCTGCTAAGTTATTACTGCTATCATCACTGTTACACTTGCTACAAAATTACTGCTATCACTGTTACTGTTACCATTGCTGTTGTCACTACTATCAAAACTATCATATTACTATGCTACTGATTACTTGCTGCAGATAATTAATCTCTAGGTGTCGTTGAATTGACAACTCAGCTGCTAATACCTTCAATATTCTTTGGCTCCCCTTGTGTCGAATCTATAAATTTGGGTTGAATACTCTACCCTCGAAAACTGTTGCGATCCCCTATACTTGTGGGTTATCAAACAGCAATGCCTTCGGGAAGGGATAAACGTCGTCACGCCATTGTTGTTATTGAGACAAACTTCAACAATATAACGACATAAATTCATCGTTGCTTAGCCCGACCAGCAAATCAGTGGCGGAGCTTGGCCCAATTAGTTGGGCGGGCCGACTGAAGGAAATAAGTATCTGGGCTTATTTTGCATGGCCCAAAAGTAGGTACACAACTGAAAAACTCATGGACTGGGCGGGCCGCGGCCCACTCAGCCTTGCTGTAGCTCCGCCACTGCAGCAAATGCCAGAATATGGTTTTTCATCTCAGAACATGAAATGTGTTGCAAATATCATCTTGACAATGAATCTTCAGACAATCATATCTTTTGGTCGTGTGGGCGGTGAAGGATGTAGCGTTGGGTGATCTTGGTGTCGGCGTTGCCTCGGCGGTGGTGATTCCGAGATCGTGCTCTTGAGGTTTGTTTGGTGACGACATGTCTTCCTCGGGGTGGGCAGGTGCTCGGGACTCCTTGGTGTGGCACAGGTGAGAGGTGCCGGGCGAAAAGCCTTATGCTCTAGCGTCAGCGGCGGTGATGGATGCATCTTTTGGTTGTGTGGGCGGCGGAGGATGTAGTATTGGGTGATCTTGGTGTCGGCGGTGGCGATTCCCAGATCGTGCTCTGGAGGTTTGTTTGGTGACG